>NC_143023.1:97496366-97498866 GCF_057628025.1 Oncorhynchus mykiss
AGCCACTTCAAAACGATGAGAGAGAGTGAAGAGAGGGGGAAGAGAGGGCGGAGATAGGTGGAAGTGGAGAGAGGTTGGAGAGAGGTTGGAGAGAGGGTGGAGAGAGGGTGGAGAGGATGGAGAGAGGTGGAGAGAATGGAGAGAGGGTAGAGAGCGGTGGAAGTGGAGAGAGGTGGAAGGAGGGTAGAAAGAGGGTGGAGAGGGGTGATAGAGATAGAGATCAGATAGAGATTTAGAGGAGAACAAGAAGCGAGAGAGTGAGGGAACTAGCCAGAAGACACGACCAGGCCGTGAGCAGGCAAACAGGCCCAACACCCACTCTGACACTAGCCCAAGCCAATGGCATGTATCAGATGCTCAGCAGGCTCTGCTCACACTTGCCTGGTCTAAGGCCAAACCACACGACCAACAACATTGGACACTTTATGGAACACAAAGCCTTCACTATATAATCCTGGAATATCCAAGGCCTGAGGTCATCTGCCTTTGGCCTAAAGAGCAGGAACCTAGACTTCATCAAAGAAATCAGAAAAACAGACATTGTCATCCTGCAAGAAACCTGGTATAGAGGAGACGGACCTACTGGTTGCCCTCTAGGTTACAGAGAGCTGGTAGTCCCATCCACCACACTACCAGGTGTGAAACAGGGATGGGACTCAGGGGGTATGCTAATTTGGTATAGAGCAGACCCAACTCACTCTATCAAATTCGCAAAATGGGACAAACACCAAATTGAGACTCTGCATGCAGAATTCTGCTAAAATATCCTCTGTGTACAACGTTGAACACCAAATAATGCATGCAGAGCAGAATTAGGCCGATACCCACTAATGATCAAAATCCAGAAAAGAGACGTTAAATTCTACAACCACCTAAAAGAAAGTGATTCCCAAACCTTCCATAACAAAGCCATCACCTACAGAGAGATGAACCTGGAGAAGAGCAAACTAGAATGCAAACTATAACGCTATTTGGCTCTAAACAGACAGCAGAATACCTGACCACTGTGACTGACCCAAACTAAAGGAAAGCTTTGACTATGTACAGACTCAGTGAGCATAGCCTTGCTATTGAGAAAGGCCGCCGTAGGCAGACATGGCTCTCAAGAGAAGACAGGCTATGTGCACACTGCCCACAAAATGAGGTGGAAACTGAGCTGCACTTCCTAACCTACCACCCAATGTATGATCATATTAGAGACACATATTTCCCTCAGATTACACAGACCCACAAAGAATTAGAAAACAAACCCAATCTACTGGGTGAAGTACCACAGTGTGCCATCACAGCAGCAAGATTTGTGACCTGTTGCCACAAGAAAAGGGCAACCAGTGAAGAGCAAACACCATTGTAAATACAACCCATATTTATGCTTATATATTTTCCCATGCCAATAAAGCCCCTTGAATCGAATTTAATTGATAGAGAGAGAGTGAGAGAGAGAGAGAGAGAGAGAGAGAGAGACTGACAGAGAGAGAGTGAGAGTGTGAGAGAGAGAGAGAGAGAGAGAGAGAGAGAGAGAGAGAGAGGGAGAGAGAGAGAGAGAGAGAGAGAGAGAGAGAGATCCACAAAGAAGGTTCCAGGGTGATGAGCTATGACTGGATGGCGTCAGTGGGCGGAGAGACCACCCTTCCTCCTGTAATAGCCCCATCATCCTCTATCTCACTGGCTGCCTGCCTCGGTTTCGTGGCTGTGATCAGCCGTCCCTCAGGCAGCAGTGTACTGTCTGCATGGTCCTGAGTTATACGGTCCTTTAGTAATTCATCTGAGCGTCCTCCAGGCCCATAAACAGACGATTTATACCCCTGGGGGAAATTACAGGGGCTGGCAGCACCAGGGAAGGAGCTAGGTACCTGGGCTGTCACCAGATAGAGAGGCTGATGGACTGCCCACTACGTGACTACGCCGTCAGCCTCCACCTTAGGCATCTCTCCTTCCCTTCCTTCTTAGCCTTCCCAAGACACGGTCCTTGCTCGGCACCCCCTCTCTCCCTTCTGTCCACCCCCAGCCACCAACCCTCAGCCTATGGAGACTCTGCCATACACCGCCCTCCCCTCCTTTCTAACCTCTTGTCGTGAGTCTCTAGTTCTGCACACCGGCCACGACTCAACAGTCAGTTTCTTTATGGCCACTAACTAAGAAAGAGAGGAAAAGTATTTCCTAAGAAGTATACAATGATGGAGTGAGAGAGGAGAGGACGTTGTAGGAGGAGAGGAGTGATTGGTGAGAGAGAGGAGAGAGGAGTGATTGGTGAGAGAGAGAGGAGAGGAGTGATTGGTGAGAGAGAGGAGAGAGGAGTGATGGAGACAGAGAGAGGAGAGGAGTGATTGGTGAGAGAGAGGAGTGATGGAGACAAAGAGAGGAGAGGAGTGGATGCTGGAGGAGGAGAGGAGTGATTGGTGAGAGAGAGGAGAGGAGTGATTGTTGAGAGAGAGGAGAGAGGAGTGATGGAGACAGAGAGAGGAGAGGAGTGGATGCTGGAGGAGGAGAGGAGTGATTG
>NC_143023.1:97503866-97516366 GCF_057628025.1 Oncorhynchus mykiss
TTTGGTGGATGGGACTACCTGCTCTCTGTAACCTAGAGGGCAACCAGTGGGTCCATCTTCTCTATACCAGGTATCTTTTAGGATGACAATGTCTGTGTTAGTGAGATACTGACGGCTTTGTGTTCCATAAAGTGTCCAATGTTGTTAGCTGTGTGGTTTGGCCTCAGTAAGTGGGAGCAGAGCCTGCTGTTTAATATCTCTCTCTCTTCAACCTTCACACATCTCTGTCTCTCTCTCTCTCAGTGCATGCTGGGAGTGTTTTGTAGTTGAGAGGCAGTGTGGAGGGCTCTGTCCTTCCTTATTTTCTTGATTCTTTCCTTGGGTCTTTCCTTTCAATTTATCTTTTCAATGGCTCAAGGTTAACACACTGTTTAACAGTACCCCCTGTTTTATTTTTAAGTTAGGGAGGAAGAAGACAGAGTTTTAGTTTCCTGTGGTTTGAACTGTGTGGTACGCGCGATGGCTTCGCAGCCTAGCGCAGAGGAGATGCTGTCGTTACGGTATGGATTCAGGTGTGTTCCTTAGAATGGAGTTAAGATCGAGGAGGTTCTGCTCGCAGTCGGCGAACAGGTAGGAGCTGAATTTAAACATTCTTCATCCAGAATGAACAAAGCTGTGGTTGTGTTCATGAAGAGTACAAATATAGTAGAAATGCTGATTGCTAGTGAATATTCACAAGGGATCTGTTGGTCCTGATTTCTCCTCTTTCGACTCCTTCAACTAGGGTGGTAGTTGCGAATCTGCCTCTGTTTACTACGGATGATCAAATCCGGAAAGTGCTGATTTGTTTTGGTAAGTTTGCTAGCGGTTTTCGTGTACTGTCGGCAAGTTTTCAGGCAGATGCCGTTAACCTGTTTGGGGTAGTGGGCAGCATTTTCACTTTTGGTTAAATAGCGTGCCCAAACTGAACTGCCTCCTACTCTGTCCCAGATCCTAATATATGCATATTATTATTAGTATTGGATAGAAAACACTCTGAAGTTTCTAAAACTGTTTGCATCACGTCTGTGAGTATAACAGAACTTATTTAGCAGGCGAAACCCCGAGGACAAACCATTCAGATTTTTTTTCATGAGGAATCCAGAATTCTAATCGACTTTCCTGCAGTTCCTACCGCTTCCACTGGATGTCACCAGTTTGTAGAAATTGGTTGAGGGTTTTTCCTTTGTGTAATGAAGAAGTACCGTAGCTCAGAACGAACGTCACTTCATGTGTACATTTTGATAGAGGCGCGTAACCAGAAAAGTAGCGTCAGTTTGTTTTTCTCCTGTATTGAACACAGATCATCCCTTCTTCAATTTGATCGATTATATATGTTTAAAGTTGTTTGAAATGTTTTGGCAAAGTCTACTTTTGAGATATTTTGTAGCGACGTCGCGTAAGATGGAAGCTGTGTTTTTCTGGTTCAAACACGCCAAATAAATGGACATTTTGGATATATATTGACAGAATTAATCGAACAAAAGGACCATTTGTGATGTTTATGGGACATATTGGAAGAAGCTCGTCAAAGGTAAGGCTTGATTTATATTTTATTTCTGTGTTTTGTGTCGCGCCTGCAGAGTTAAAATATGCTACTCTCTCATTGTTTACTGTATGTGCTATCATCAGATAATAACATTTTATGCTTTCGCCGAAAAGCCTTTTTGAAATCTGACATGTTGGCTGAGTGTAGCTTTAATTTGCTATCTTGCATGTGTAATTTAATAAAAGTTAGATTTTTATAGAAATGTTCTCATTTTCTGGCTATAATTTGCTATCTTGCATGTGTAACTTAAAAAATAGTTCGATATTTATATACATTTTCTCATTTTCTGGCTATTGGCCATGTGGGACGCAAGCGTCCCGCCTACCCCAGAGAGGTTAAGCATGTTGTTTCGTTCCGGCAGAAAGTGTTCATGTTTCTAAATAACAATGAGCAACAAAAAAAAAGAGAGGCATGGTCTCCTCTCACCCATGAAACGTTTAAGGAAGAAGGTCACAACCTAAGGGTAAGAGTTTACCTTCAGACACTGTTTAGATGGATCGTTTTTTTTTTCTGGCAATGGGGCTTTTTTGAGCTTTGCTATTGGTCTCTTTCTCTGCTGGCTTTTATGTCCACTACTTATGGAGACTCTTCGGGTAGGCTCTCTTAATATAAATGGCGCCAGAGATGTGGGAAAGAGGAGCCTGTTGGGTGAATATGTTCTGCAGGAGGCGCATAGTGATGTGGTGAATGATGTCGACAAGTGTGCTGAGCCATGGAACAAATGTTAGTGTAGGGGTGGCAGTCCTTTTTGCACTGGCTCTGGCCGTAAAAATTTGCTCCTCAAAGGAGATGTGTAGGGATAGACTGCTTGATTGAAAAGCAGAAATTAACAACATGGGTTTGTCCTTATAAATGTGTATGCGCCTAACACAACGAGAGAGAAGGGGCGTCTGTTTGGGTTTCTTAGACAGAAACTCTCACAGGTAGCGCCTGAGGAGAAGCTGGTGGTCAGCGGGGACTTGAACTGTACAATAGATTTTTTTTAAAAGACAGAAATGGAGAAGAGCCTCATTCAGGCTAATTTGGGGTGTTAAGGGACACCATTAAGCAGTTTGACCTAGTGGATATTTGGAGAACTAGACATCCCAAAACAAGACAGTATACATGGGTGAAAGTCTTTGGGGCTAGAGTGAGTGCAGCCCGACTCGGTCGCTTTGACATGTCCAGGAATCAGAGCAATAGGCTGTTGGAAGCTACCCTTCTACCGGTGGGGTTTTTGGATCCCCACATAACTATGGCTCACCTGTCTATTTCACCAGAGCCTTGGCACACATCCTATAGGAAGTTTAATGTAAAACTCTTACAAGATGCCACTTTTTGCTCTGGTTTCCAGACTTTTTGGGAAAGGTGGGGGGCAACGAAGAGAGGAGTATGAGTCTCTGAGTCAATGGTGGGTGGGAAAAGTCCAAATCGGCTTTTCTGTGAACAGTATACAGCTTTCTTGTCCTCAGAGGCTAGAAGATTATTGGAGGAACTCGAGCGTAGTATAAGTGAAGTGGAGGTAGAGCTGGTGGGGGCAAGGCAATGTAGGCCTCCAAGCTAATTTAGCTGAATTACGTAGGCCATTTCTTCCAGGTTATTTCTTCTGAGCCTTCTTCCAGGGAGGACGGCTCAGTAGGCCAGTCTGGGTGAGACGGGGCATTAGACAAGGATGCCCTCTATCGAGGCAGATATATACATTAGCCATTGAGCCTTTTCTGGGCCTCCTACGCAGGAGACTGCAGGGAGTGTGCTGGACAGGCATTGGTGTGTTGACAGGCATAGCAGTGTTGGCACATACAGATTGCGTTTCTGTGATGATCAGGGATGGACAGGATATGCAGGCACTAGAGACTAGTCTGAAGGTGTACGAGGAAGCTCCGTCAGCTAAGGTGAACTGGGGAAAGAGCAAAGCTCTGTTATGTGGGGCATGGAGGGATAGGGCCCACCCTCTGCTTCCAAAGGGTTTGCAGTGGGGCGATGAAGGGCTTAACATTTTGGGGGTGTATCTGGGCTCAGAGAGGTGGGTCAGGAAGAACTGGGAGAGGCTGTCACAGGCTGTGGTATCAAGACTGGCCAGGTGGAGGTGGCTCCTGTCCCAAGTGCCATATAGCGGGAGGGTGCTGATAATCAACAACCTGGCGGCATCTTCCCTGTGGCATAAACTGGCTGTCCTCAACCCCACTTCCTGTCTGCTCGCAGACCTGCAATGCAAGCTGTTGGATTTTTTTCTGGTCTGGCAATCACTGGCTGTCAGGAAGGAGGACAGGGCCTGGAGAGCAGGGTGGCTAAATTCTGACTAAAGGCGGCGCAGAGACTGCTGTACCATACTGATGTCGGCTGGAGGGAACCAGTGCTGCTGAGGAGAGCTGGCGGATTAGGGTTGGACCCGGCAGCTGTTCCTCATGAGACTGGAGAGACTGAGTACAGTAGTTCTCTCTGAATTTAGCTATTTTCGGTGCTGAGGCCCTGGCGGCTGTTATTATGGCCCACACGAGAAGGGGGTGTGGAGCCTGGGCTGCGGGAGGAGCCCATCTTCCACAACCCTGCCATCCTTTTGAGATCGGTTCAGTCGGCCACCCTGAAGAGGCGACTGATGGCAGCGGGTTTACTAAGGCTGGGTGACCTGCGGCTGCTGGGGGAAGAGAGGTGGAAAACTCCGAAAGTCCTGGCACAGCAAACAGGACTAACATCTGCTGGGGAGATTCCTTGGGGGAGGTCCAGGAGGCACTGTCTGAGCCGGTAAGGGGTGTGTTTGAGTGGACAAAGGGGGAGGGGCCACCAATGTATCCTCCACTGCAGGTGACATCAGAGACTGGGGACTGGCAAGGAGGTCTGGAGGACTTGTTAGATTTAAAAAATCTGAGCCTGGGGGAGTTTGAGGGGGTGGGAGGTAAAGCCCTCTACAACCTCTGCATTAAGGTAAGGAACATTGGGAGACACATCAGGCACATCAGTGGCAGGGGATATGTGGGCCGAGAGTTTGGTGGGTTTTAGATGGAGGGGGCTCTACAAACTCCCCGTACCAAAGAGGTCAGGGAGGGTTCTACATGGAGCCCTGGCCACTAACAGCTGGTTGGCGCGGGTCGACCCAGGAGTCAGACAGGCGTGTCCTTTCTGTGTCATGAGCGAAACTGTGATTCAGGTGTTTTCTGAATACGGCTGTAGAAGTGGTAAGGTTTTTGGTTATTGTGATGTGTGGTGTTGTTTTGAGGGCAAGGTGAATGTGCAGTGCTGTGGATATTTCATGAAAATGAAATGAGGATGCATCATTAAAGAAAGGCACAAAGTTTTTTTTTACGTCTCTCTCATACGCTCTTTACTGGAGAGGCTCTGCAAAGCTCTGTAATGCTCTGTAACGCCAGCATGCTTCATCCAGCCGTGAGGAGTGAGGGCTCTAGGCATGTAGGAAAAGGTCCATCCAGCTGAGTAGTCTGGGTCTCTTCTACTGTGAACTGTCTCAATGAAACCACTGGCACTAGCCATGGCAGTTCTGTCCTAACACTGCTCTCTTAGAAAAAAGGTTCCTACCTGAAACCAAAAAGGGTTCTACCTGAAACCAAAAAGGGTTCTACCTGGAACCAAAAAGGGTTCTACCTGGAACCAAAAAGGGTTCTACCTGGAACCAAAAAGGGTGCTCCTATGGGGAGGAACCCTTTTGGAACGTTTTATTCTAAGAGTTGTAGCAGCCTAACACTAATGGCTTGGTGAATAACTGTTTTGACGCAGCGTTAGCCTACTTCTCCAAGAGCCCACTTCATTTTCCTATGATTGCAAACCTCACTCGGGAAGTGTGTGTTTGTGTCAGAAGTGATCTGTTAGAGGAGTAGTTGAATAAGGAAGAGTCTGCTTCCTTGTAAACAAGTAATTACAGCTACTCAGACTGCATGAAGGGAAAGCACTGTCAATACGTTAGTAGGAGGAACTGCTATGACGAGGAGCACTAGTCACAAACTGTACAGCTCAGAGAAATAGCTGAGTTTTGCATAAGCTGAAATTAAGCTGGCAATAGAGGACACCCAAACATCTCTAGCTGTCGTACCGAAACACCATCTGTGTACTATGCTACATGTCGCCCATCCACTTTAACCCTATATATACACTGAGTGTACAAAACTATTTCCATGACATAGACTGACCAGGTGAATTCAGGTGAAAGCTATGATCCCTTAATGATGTCACCTGTTTAATCAAATTCAATCAGCTTAGATGAACGGGAGGAGACGGGGGTTAAAGAAGGATTTTTAAGCCTGAAAATATTTATGTGCATTTGAACGGGGTATGGTAGTAGGTGCCAGGCGCACCTGTTTGAGTGTGTCAAGAACTGCAACGCTGCTGGGTTTTTGAGGCGCAACAGTCCCGTGTGTATCAAGAATGTTCCACCACTCAAAGGACATCCAGCCAACTTGACACAACTGTGGGAAGCGTTGGAGTCAACATGGGCCAGCATCCCTGTGGAATGCTTTCAACACCACAGTCCATGCCCAGACTAATTGAGGCTGTTCTGAGAGCAAAGGGGGGTGCAACTCAATATCAGGAAGGTTTTCTCAATGTTTGGTATACTAAGTGTAGATCTCTCTGTTCAACATCGTCTTCATTGCTTGCTGTTTGGTGTTTTAGGTTGTTTATGTATAGCACTTTGTGACATCTGCTGATGTAAAAATGGCTGTTTCTTCCTGATGTTTTGTGCACTCAGTTTATATACGGTGCATTCAGAAAGTATTCAGACCCTTTGACTTTTTCCACATTTTGTTACAGCCTTATTTAAAATAGATTTCATTGTTTTTTCTCTCTCATCAATCTACACACAATACCCCACAACCCCAAAGCAAAAACAGGTTTTTAGACATTTTTGCTCATTCATGATGAAAACAAAACAGAAATACCTTCTTTACATAAGTATTCAGGCCCTGAGGCCATTAGACTCGAAATTGAGCTCAGGTGTATCCTGTTTCTATCTTTGAGATGTTTCCACAGTCCACCTGTGGTAAATTCAATTGATTGGACTTGATTTGGAAAGGCACACACTTGTCTATATATGAGAACAACCGTGCAGCAAAATTTGAAATAGTGTTTTTTACTTGGGATAAAATCAGAGACTCAGAGTTAGAAAATAGTATATCGTACACTACAGTTGAGGAACAATGGGAAAGTAATTCTGCTTTAAAAGTTGATAAACTTGTAACCCCACTTTTGAGAAAATGGCCCTTGAATGTTTTGGTACAACTACAGGAGAGCTCTTCTTTGTCTCCACCCATTCAGCATCTTTCACACCCTCTAAAGCTTTAGCCCCACCCATTCAGAATCGTTCACACCCTCTAAAGCTTTAGCCCCACCCATTCACCATTGTTCACACCCTTTGAAGCTTTAGCCCCACCCATTCAGCATCGTTCACACCCTCTAAAGCTTTAGCCCCACCCATTCAGCATCGTTCACACCCTCTACAGCTTTAGCCCCACCCATTCAGCATCGTTCACACCCTCTAAAGTTTTAGCCCCACCCATTCAGCATCGTTCACACCCTCTTAAGCTTTAGCCCCACCCATCTCTTTATGGATTCACATGTAAGACCATCTACTAAACAACCAAAGATTTCAAGACTAAAGGCTGGTTTATACTACGGGTATGTCGTAAATTTAATCTGGAGTGCCAGAGTGCGCTCAGAGAGCACTCTAAATTCAGAGCGTTGTCAGATTGTCCATTTGTTATTTCAGAGAGTTTCCCCATCAGAGCGTTCAGAGCGCACACTGGACGCTCTGGCCGAGGAGTAGGGTTGATCCGAGTGTTCTGGCCTCAAAGGGGTGGCTGGTAGCCTAGTGCTTAAAGCGCTGGACAAGTAGACGAAAGGTTGCAAGATTGAATCCTTGAGCTGACAAGGTCAAAATCTGTTGTTCTGCTCCTTAACAAGGCACCGTTCCTAGGCCCTCATTGAAAATAAGAATTTGATCTTAACTGACTTGCCTAGTTAAATAAAGGTAAAAATACATTTTTAAAAAGTCACCCAAGCTACTTCCAGACACAAATGAGAGAACACCTCACTCACTCTGACCATTTTACTCGCCCTAGCAGAGCTGGTTAGGCTGTTTTTCATGTTATCCATAGCGTTGGTGACTGTAACTGTGCTGCTGGCAACAATTTAATTACGTTTTTTTGCCCATGTTTACTGACACTGGTCATATTCAACGAGTGTTGAGTGTTTGTAAATTGGTCAGTTATTATGCGCTCTAGCAATGAACCATAATCCCAATGAACCATAATCCCAACTCACAATGTTACTACCCTGCATGAATATGCAGGTAGCTAACCAACCAGGTTCAATGTTAGCTAACTAACATTAGGCTATAACTAGCAATGCGAATGGCTCTGAGATACAAATAATATTACTACACAGATCATACACGTATCATTAGCTAGCTAGCTAACAGTAAAGTTTAACTTTAAATGAAAATAACATTCTGACAAAATTTGAAATGTGTAATTTCTGAAGATTTTGCTAGCTAGACTATCTTACCCATATACACGGATGGACACTTCTCCGTCTCTGTCATGGTTGCCCTTGGTTTGAAGTTGTAATCCAGAGACAGGTGTTTAATACAATACCATATTTGCATATTTGCAATCAAACGCCAGATTTTTCTCCATCTCCTTAGCTATCATACTCTAATTCCACTGATTTCAAAACTCAAAACTCCAAAACTCGGCAACACTTATGTAGTTCTACATTTTTGATATCTTTCAAAAAAAATCTGCGTTAGAAAGGATTACCTACACATACTGACCAGCTCATGATATAGACAGAAGTGTGCTACACGGCAGACCAATCAAAACTCATTTCTCGGCAAGTCCAGCCCACTCATTATCTTAGCCAATCATGGCTAGAGGGATGGTTGCCTTTATTTTCTGTTGCTAAACCATCTAGACATGTAATTTAACTATTTCATTCTTATTTACACATGTTTGTTATAAAGGCACAAGAAATATCACATGAACCAGAAGGCATTTCTGCCCCCAAAAAACACATTTTGATAAAAAAAAAGTTTAAGTTCAAATGGCTCTCCTGTGAAGTAGTGATGTGTGACCTAGTTTCCTGAAACAAATAATATAGACACACCTGTCTATATAAGGTCCCACAGTTGACAGTGCATGTCAGACCAATAACCAAGCCATGAGGTTGAAGGAATTGTCCGTAGAGCTCTGAGACAGGATTGTGTCAAAGCACAGATCTGGGGAAGGGTACCAAAACATTTTTTAAACATTGAAGGTCCCCAAGAACACAGTGGCCTCCATTATTCTTAAATGGAAGAAGTTTGGAACCATCAACATTCTTCCTAGAGCTGGCCCCTTGGCCAAACTGAGCAATCAGGGGAGAAGGCCCTTGGTCAGTGAGGTGACTAAAAATCCGGTGGTCACTCTGACAGAGCTCCAGAGTTCCTCTGTAGAGACGAGAGAAACTTCCAGAAAGACAACCATCTCTGCAGCGCTCCACCAATCAGGTGGAAGCCACTCCTCAGTAAAAAGCACATGACAGCCCAGTTGTAGTTTGTCAAAAGGCACCTAAAGGACTCTCAGACCATGAGAAACAAGATTCTTTGGTCTGAATGCCAAGTGTCACGACTGGAGGAAACCTGGCACCATCCCTACGGTGAAGCTTGGTGGTGGCAGTATCATGCTCTGGGGATGTTTTTCAGTGGCAGGGACTGGGAGACTAATCAGGATCGAAGGAAAGATGAACAGAGCAAAGTACAGAGATATCCTTGATGAAAACCTGCTCCAGAGCACTCAGGACCTCAGACTGGGGGTGAAGGTTCACCTTCAAACAGGACAATGACCCTAAGTACACAGCCAAGACAACGCAGGAGTGGCGTCAGGACAAGTCTCTGAGTGTCCTTGAGTGGCCCAGCCAGAGCCCAGACTTGAACCCGATCAAATATTTCTGGAGAGACCTGAAAATTGCTGTGCAGCGACGCTCCCCATCCAACCTGACAGAGCTTGAGAGGATCTGCAGAGAAGAATGGGAGAAACACCCCAAATATAGGTGTGCCTGGCTTGTAGCATAATACCCAAGAAGACTCGAGCCTGTAATCTCTGCCAAAAGTGCTTCAACAAAGTACTGAGTAAAGGGTCTGAATACTTATGTAAATATGATATATATATATATATATATATATATATATATATATTCATTTATAAATCAGCAAAATTGCCTAAAAAACAATTTTTGCTTTGTCATTATGGGGTAATGTGTGTAGATTGATGAGGGGGGAAAAACCATTTAATCCATTTTAGACTTAAGGCTGTAATGTAAAAAAAAGGGAGAAAGGTCAAGGGGTCTGAATTCTTTCCGAAGGCACTGTATATATATGTGTTTGTGCTTCTGATGCTGCTCACCTCCCTGCTCACACAGCTGCTGGGCGAGTGCATCCTTGAAGATGATCTGTCCTCGATGTGTAGCAGTAGCCCTGAGAGAGAGAGAGATATATATAGATAGACAGAGAGAGACATATATATATATAGAGAGAGAGAGACAGAGAGAGAGAGAGAGAGAGAGAGAGAGAGAGATAGATAGACAGACAGACAGAGACATATATATATATAGAGAGAGACAGACAGAGAGAGAGACAGAGAGAGACAGAGAGAGAGAGAGAGAGAGAGAGAGAGAGAGAGAGAGGGAGAGGGAGGGAGAGCGAGAGAGCGAGAGAAATATATATATATATATAGAGAGAGACAGAGACAGAGAGAGAAATATATATATAGACAGACATATATATATATATATATATAGAGAGAGAGAGAGAGAGAGAGAGAGAGAGAGAGAGAGAGAGAGAGAGAGAGAGAGAGGAAGGGAGACAAAGAGCATTAAATATAACCGTGCAGAGGAGAGATAACTAGTCTTTCATCCATATGAAGGTGACTTTACGGACAGATGGATTATTCTTTTTTTTTACAGTGGAAGACAGTGGAAGTCAATGGGAGACAATGGGAGACAGTGGAAGTCAATGGGAGACAGTGGAAGACAGTGGAAGACAGTGGAAGTCAATGGGAGACAGTGGAAGTCAATGGGAGACAGTGGAAGACAGTGGAAGACAGTGGAAGTCAATGGGAGACAGTGGAAGTCAATGGGAGACAGTGGAAGACATTGGAAGACAGTGGAAGTCAATGGGAGACAGTGGAAGTCAATGGGAGACAGTGGAAGACAGTGGAAGACAGTGGAAGTCAATGGAAGTCAATGGGAGACAGTGGAAGACAGTGGAAGACAGTGGAAGTCAATGGGAGACAGTGGAAGTCAATGGGAGACAGTGGAAGACAGTGGAAGACAGTGGAAGTCAATGGGAGACAATGGAAGACAGTGGAAGACAGTGGAAGTCAATGGGAGACAGTGGAAGTCATTGGGAGACAGTGGAAGACAATGGGAGACAGTGGAAGACAATGGAAGACAGTGGAAGTCAATGGGAGACAATGGAAGACAGTGGAAGACAGTGGAAGTCAATGGGAGACAGTGGAAGTCAATGGGAGACAATGGAAGACAGTGGAAGACAGTGGAAGTCAATGGAAGACAGTGGAAGTCAATGGGAGACACTGGAAGACAGTGGAAGACAGTGGAAGTCAATGGGAGACAGTGGAAGTCAATGGGAGACAGTGGAAGACAGTGGAAGACAGTGGAAGTCAATGGGAGACAGTGGAAGACAGTGGAAGACAGTGGAAGTCAATGGAAGTCAATGGGAGACAGTGGAAGTCAATGGGAGACAGTGGAAGACAGTGGAAGACAGTGGAAGTTAATGGAAGTCAATGGAAGACAGTGGAAGACAGTGGAAGACAGTAGCAGACAGTGGAAGACAGTAGCAGACAGTGGAAGTTAATGGAAGTCAGTGGAAGACAGTGGTAGTCAATGGAAGTCAATGGAAGACAATGGGAGACAGTGGAAGTCAATGGGAGACAGTGGAAGACAATGGAAGACAGTAGCAGACAGTGGAAGTTAATGGAAGACAGTAGCAGACAGTGGAAGTCACTGGAAGTCAATGGAAGACAGTGGAAGACAGTGGAAGACAGTGGAAGTCAATGGGAGACAGTGGAAGTCAATGGGGGACAGTGGAAGACAGTGGAAGACAGTGGAAGACAGTGGAAGTTAATGGAAGTGAATGGAAGACAGTGGAAGTCAATGGAAGACAGTGGAAGACAATGGAAGTCAATGGAAGACAGTGGAAGTCAATGGAAGTCAGTGGAAGACAGTGGAAGACAGTGGAAGAGAGTGGAAGACAGTGGAAGACAGTGGAAGTCAATGGAAGACAGTGGAAGACAATGGAAGTCAATGGAAGACAGTGGAAGTCAATGGAAGACAGTGGAAGTCAATGGAAGACAGTGGAAGAGAGTGGAAGACAGTGGAAGACAGTGGAAGTCAATGGGAGACAGTGGAAGACAGTGGACGTTAATGGAAGTCAGTGGAAGACAATGGAAGACAGTGGAAGTCAATGGAAGACAGTGGAAGACAATGGAAGACAGTGGAAGTCAATGGAAGACAGTGGAAGACAGTTGAAGACAGTGGAAGACAGTGGAAGTCAATGGGAGACAGTGGAAGACAGTGGACGTTAATGGAAGTCAGTGGAAGACAGTGGAAGTCAATGGAAGTCAATGGAAGACAATGGAAGACAGTGGAAGTCAATGGAAGACAATGGAAGTCAATGGAAGTCAATGGAAGACAATGGAAGACAGTGGAAGTCAATGGAAGACAGTGGAAGACAATGGAAGACAGTGGAAGTCAATGGAAGACAGTGGAAGACAGTGGAAGACAGTGGAAGACAGTGGAAGTCAATGGGAGACAGTGGAAGACAGTGGAAGTGAATGGAAGACAGTGGAAGACAGTGGAAGACAGTGGAAGACAGTGGAAGTGAATGGAAGACAGTGGAAGACAGTGGAAGACAGTGAGCTACTACATCTAAACGCCAGATGTAGAAAAATACCCATTGGGTTTTAATTCACTGAACATAATGATCTCCACA
>NC_143023.1:97518866-97538866 GCF_057628025.1 Oncorhynchus mykiss
GGAGGGAGGGGGATGGAGAGGAGAGGGGGAGATGGGGAGGGAGGGAGGGGAATGGAGGGAGGGGAATGAGAGGAGGGAGGTAGGGAGATGGAGAGGAGGGAGATGGAAAGGAGGGAGGGGGAAGAGAGGAGGAGGGAGATGGAGAGGAGGGAGGGAGGGGGATGGAGAGGAGGGAGGGGGATGAAGGAGGGAGGGAGATGGAGAGGAGGGAGGGGGATGGAGAGGAGGGAGGGGATGGAGAGGAGGGAGGGGATGGAGAGGAGGGAGGGGAATGGAGGGAGAGAGGGGGATGGAGAGGAGGTAGGGGAATGAGAGGAGGGAGGGGGATGAGAGAGGAGGGAGGGGATGGAGAGGAGGGAGGGAGATGGAGAGGAAGGAGGGATGGAGAGGAGGGAGGGGGTGGAGAGGAGGGAGGGGAATGAGAGGAGGGAGGGAGATGAGAGGAGGGAGGGATGGAGGGAGGGAGGGAGGGAGATGGAGAGGAGGGAGGGAGATGGAGAGGAGGGAGGGGGGTGGAGAGGGAGGAGGGATGGAAGGAGGGAGGGGATGGAGAGGAGGGAGGGATGGAGAGGAGGGAGGGAGATGAGAGAGGAGGGAGGGGATGGAGAGGGAGAGAGGGAGATGGAGAGAGGGATGGGATGGAGGAGGAGGGAGGGGGAGATGGAGAGGAGGGAGGGGATGGAGAGGAGGGAGGGGGGAGATGGAGAGGAGGGAGGGTGGAGATGGAGAGGAGGGAGGGGATGGAGAGGAGGGAGGGGGAGGATGGAGAGGAGGGAGGGAGATGGAGAGGACAGCATTGTCTCCCTGATCTCTCTGTCTTTCAGCTGTCAAACAAACAAGGAGACAAAACATACCATTACACTACCCCCCCTCCACCACCACCACCACCACAGACACACATCTAGGGGCACTAGCATACCATTACACTACCCCCCCCCCCCCACCACAGACACACATCTATGGGCACTAACATACCATTACACTAACCCCCCTCCACCACAGACACACATCTATGGGCACTAACATACATGCAGACAGACAGGCTGTCATTCACGTCCCTGAGGCGTTAGAGTGTGTAATATCCAGTCTCTTGTTTGATTACATGTTCCTGTTGGGTATGAGAACCCCTCAGGAGCCTATCTGACAGCTACTCGCTAACAACGCACGCATGCACGCACGCACGCACACACACGCACGCACACACACACACGCACACACACACACACACACACACACACACACACACACACACACACACACACACACACACACACACACACACACACACACACACACACACACACACTACCCGCATGCACCACACATGCTGTGTACTTATATATAACTACTACTACCTTAATGGTGAGTCTACGTAATGCATTCACACACCATTCATTTACATACACGTATATACACAGACATGACCACTTCTCCGCAGGTCTTCAGTAGCCTCCACTCCTCTCCAAACCCCAGGACACGTTTCCTCTCCTCTCCTCTCCTCTCCAGGCACCAGTACAAGTCTCCTCTCCTCTCCTCTCCTCTCCTCTCCTCTCCTCTCCTCTCCTCTCCTCTCCTCTCCTCTCCTCTCCTCTCCTCTCCTCTCCTCTCCTCTCCTCTCCAGGCACCAGTACAAGTCTCCTCTCCTCTCCTCTCCTCTCCTCTCCTTTCCAGGCCCCAGTACAAGTATCCTCTCCTCTCCTCTCCTCTCCTCCCCTCTCCTCTCCTCTCCTCTCCAGGCCCCAGTACAAGTCTCCTCTCCTCTCCAGGGCTCAGTCCCAAGTCTCCTCTCCTCTACAGGCCCCTGTACAAGTCTCCTCTCCAGGGCCCAGTACAAGTCGCCTCTCCTCGCCTCTCCTCTCCTCTCCTCTCCTCTCCTCTCCTCTCCTCTCCTCTCCTCTCCTCTCCTCTACAGGCCCCTGTACAAGTCTCCTCTCCAGGCCCCAAGTACAAGTCTCCTCTCCAGGGCCCAGTACAAGTCGCCTCTCCTCTCCTCTACAGGCCCCAGTACAAGTCTCCTCTCCTCTCCTCTACAGGCCCCAGTACAAGTCTCCTCCTCTACGCCCCTGTACAAGTCTCCTCTCTAGGCCCCTGTACAAGTCTCCTCTCCTCTACAGGCCCCAGTACACATCTCCTCTCCTCTCCTCTCCACTCTTCTCTTCTCCTCTCCAGGCCCCAGTACATGTCTCCTCTCCTCTCCTCTCCACTCTTCAGGCCCCAGTACACATCTCCTCTCCAGGCCCCAGTACACATTTCCTCTCCTCTCTAGGCCCAAGTACACATCTCCTCTCCTCTCCACTCTTCTCCTCTACAGGTCCCAGTACACGTCTCCTCTCCAGGCCCAAGTACACATCTCCTCTCCAGGCCCCAGTGCACATCTGCTCTCCAGGCCCCAGTGCACATCTCCTCTCCAGGCCCCAGTGCACATCTTGTCTCCCCTGCTCTCCACTCTTCTCCTCTTCAGGCCCCAGTACACATCTCGTCTCCTCTGCTCTCTACTCTTCTCCTCTTCAGGCCCCAATACTCTTCTCCTCTCCTCTTCAGGCCCCAGTACTCTTCTCCTCTCCTCTCCAGGCCCCAGTACACATCTCGTCTCCTCTGCTCTCTACTCTTCTCCTCTTCAGGCCCCAGTACTCTTCTCCTCTCCTCTTCAGGCCCCAGTACTCTTCTCCTCTCATCTCCAGGCCCCAGTACACATCTCGTCTCCTCTGCTCTCTACTCTTCTCCTCTTAATGCCCCAGGACACGTCCCTTCATACATTTCCCAATTACAATTAAAAGCTCATTTTGGTCTTACAGCTCACTCTCTCTCTGCATCCTGTTGGTAATCTTGATCAATATGGTGAATTACAGAAGGGACGAGTGCCAGATCCGTTTGGATCCATTCTTTAACCCTACTTCCAATACAGTACCCTATGGGCCCTGGTCAAAAGTAGTGCACTATATAGGGATAGGGTATAATTTGGCACACAAACACAGTGTAATTGTCTGATTGATCTTCCATGTGGAGGACCAGCTGTGATTGTGGTGTATTCAGAGAATAGAGTAATGAGAGTGAGAGAGAAATAGAGAGAGAAGGGCGAGAGAATGGAGAGACAAGGATGAGAGAAGGGAGAGAGAAGGGAGAGAGGGGGAGAGAAGGGAGAGAGGAAGAGAGAAGGGAGAGAGAAGGGAGAGAGAAGGGAGAGAGGGAGAGAGAAGGATAGAGAGAGATAGAGAGGGAGAGAGAAAGGAGAGAGGGAGAGAGAAAGGAGAAAGGGAGAGAGAAAGGAGAGAGGGAGAGAGAAGGGAGAGAGAAGGGAGAGAGAGAGAGATAGAGAGGAACAGGAAAGACAGATAGAGAGATAGAGAGAGAGAGAAAGGTATAGAGAGAGTATAAGAGAGAGAGAAAGAGAGAAAGATATACAGTTGAAGTCTGCAGTTTACATACACCTTAGCCAAATACATTTAAACTCAGTTT
This sequence comes from Oncorhynchus mykiss, assembly GCF_057628025.1. Taxonomy (NCBI): domain Eukaryota; kingdom Metazoa; phylum Chordata; class Actinopteri; order Salmoniformes; family Salmonidae; genus Oncorhynchus; species Oncorhynchus mykiss. The sequence continues at coordinate 97,522,323 of NC_143023.1, forward strand.
TTCACAATTCCTGACATTTTATCCTAGTAAAAATTCCCTGTTTAGGTCAGTTAGGATCACCACTTTATTTTAAGAATGTCAAATGTCAGAATAATAGTAGAGAGAATGATTTATTTCAGCTTTTATTTCTTTCATCACATTTCCAGGGGGTCAGAAGTTTACATAAACTCAATTAGTATTTGGTAGCATTGCCTTTAAATTGTTTAACTTGGGTCAAACGTTTCAGGTAGCTGTCCACAAGCTTCCCACAATAAGTTGGGTGAATTTTGGCCCATTCTTCCTGACAGAGCTGGTGTAACTGAGTCAGGTTTGTAGGCCTCCTTGCTCGCACACGCTTTTTCAGTTCTGCCCACACATTTTCTACAGAATTGAGGCCGGGGCTTTGTGATGGCCACTCCAATACCTTGACTTTGTTGTCCTTAAGCTATTTTACCACAACTTTGGAAGTATGCTTGGGGTCATTGTCCATTTGGAAGACCCATTTGCGACCAAGCTTTAACTTGCTGACTGATGTCTTGAGATGTTGCTTCAATATATCCACATAATTTTCCTCTCTCATGATGCCATCTATTTTGTGACGTGCACCAGTCCCTCCTGGAGCAAAGCACCCCCACAACATGATGCTGCCACCCCCATGCTTCACAGTAGAGATGGTGTTCTTCAGCTTGCAAGCCTCCCTATTTTTCCTCCACACAACAATGGTAATTTTGGCCAAATAGTTCCATTTTTGTTTTATCAGACCAGAGAACATTTCTCCAAAATGTACAATATTTGTCCCCATGTGCAGTTGCAAACCATAGTCTGGCTTTTCTAGGTTTTGGAGCAGTGGCTTCTTCTTTACTGAGCGGCAGTTTTATATCTTTATGTTTGAAGCCTGAAATGTGGCAAAAGGTCGCAAAGTTCAAGGGGGCCGAATACTTTCGCAAGGCACTGTATATATAGAGAGAGAGAGGGAGAGGGAGAGAGAGAGGCAGAGGCAGAGAGAGAGAGAGAGAGAGAGAGAGAGAGACAGAGAGAGACAGAGAGAGAGAGAGAAAACAACATTTATAGTGGAGTGGAACACTCCCATCTCAGTCTGGGGTTCAATCCAGCCTTCCAAGTTTATAGTCTCCCTCTCTGTTTATTCAATTATGTAACTCTAACTGGCAATAACCAAAAAGACTAAGTCAAACAAAGATAAACCCCTTGAATTGAATTGAATTGAGAGAGTAAGAGATAGATAGATAGAGAGAGAGAGAGAGAGAGAGAGAGAGAGAGAGAGAGAGAGAGAAAGAGATAGAGAGGGAGGAGAGAGAAATGGAGAGAGGGAGAATGAGAGGGGTGGGAGAGATAGAGAGGGTACCTATCTGAAGAGCACTAGCAAGATATGTAAAGGACATGGATGTGTGATGACTTGTACTATTTATCTTTGACAATCAGGTAAAAACAGAACACATATGACCACAGACAGACAGATATGGGAGAAAAAAATCACAGCCCCTTCTCCCTAGAGTATAGTACCATTTCATTTTATAGTGCCAGTTTAATTGATGTCAACCTACCTTCCTTTTTTTAATCTCATGGTCCTATTTCATCAAGCGTTGATAATGATCCAGACTCAGCGGGTGTGTGATATGTCATACAGCTGAGGTTAGAATCCCAGGACGGGGGGCATGCGGATATTGATTTGACCCTGTGGTGCATGTCTGGTTAGGTGCGGGTAGACTGTGTGCGGTGTAATGAATGGGGGCCAGGGGTCAGGGGTCAGGGTTAGACCTGATGAGATGTCCAGGGCATGAGTTAGTACAGAGCTGTGAAAAAGTATTTGCCCCCTTTCTTATTTTCTATTAAAAAAATGTTTTGCGTATTATTGCCACTTGTTATAAGATCTATAACCACAATCTAATATTAGATAAAGAGAACCCCGAGTGAATCAATAATCACATTTGTATTTTTTTTAAATACTTTTTTCATTTATTATTTAATAAACAAAGTTTACACTCAATAACTGGTTGTGCCACCTTTCAGCTGCAATGACTGCTACCAAACGATTTCCTGTCGTTGTTCTCTCTCTTGTCTCTCTCGTCGCTGTGGAGGAATTTTGGTCAACTCTTCCACACAGAACTGCTTTAACTCAGCAACATTTTGTGGGTTTTCAACCGTAATACAAGAGGTAGTATATACCTGGCCTTTGTCGTGTTCCTCTCAGATACCTGGCCTTTGTCGTGTTCCTCTCAGATACCTGGCCTCAGATCAGCACTGGGACTTTGAGCAACAAACAGACTGTGTCCCTGTTGCTCAACACATTTAGCCCACTGTGCCTAGTAGTAGTGATAGCTGTCCTAGTAGTAGCGATAGCTGTCCTAGTAGTCGCGATAGCTGTCCTAGTAGTAGCGATAGCTGTCCTAGTAGTAGTGATAGCTGTCCTAGTAGTAGTGATAGCTGTCCTAGTACTAGTGAAATATGTCCTAGTAGTAGTGATAGCTGTCCTAGTAGTAGTGATAGCTATCCTAGTAGTAGTGATAGCTGTCCTAGTAGTAGTGATAGCTATCCTAGTAGTAGTGATAGCTGTCCTAGTAGTAGTGATAGCTGTCCTAGTAGTAGTGATAGCTGTCCTAGTAGTAAATAGCTCAATGTATACAGTCCCTCAGAGTATGTGGTCATTGGCGTAGAGCCAACCACCCACAATACATCCCAATATCTAAGTGTTACGTTCCCCAGCAAGAAAAACCATCCAAAACGTGTTCCACAAACAGAAGGGGTGAACTAACAAAGAGTCACTGGACGTTAGCACGGACATTGACCAAACCGAAACAGGTTTTAGGAGGGGCTCTGAAAGACACTTCACGGGGGTGTCCACTGAAAGTTGACTAGCAACAACAACTGTAATCTAAAAGACACCCACCATGAGCAGCCATTTCATCTGTCCAAGGAGAGGCAAACAAAATAAAAGCCCACACCAAACATAAACACAGGAAGCAAAGCAAAAAGTGGAGCAAAACTAAAACAGGGAAGATCAGATAAAGGATTGGAGACTGAAAGTGTTATAGGGATCGGCGCTCCGTCAACAGGGACAGTTGTCGATCATCCAGCGCCTTGTGTCACGATCGCAGATTTTAGAGAAACAACAAATGTTGGTACATATAAATGTCTTATATCGGCTGAAAGCTTAAATTATTGTTAATATAACTGCACTGTCCAATTTACAGTAGCTATTACTGCGGAAAATGCCATCATATTGTTTGAGGAGAGCTCCTAAAAACAAAACACTTTTTTTCACCGCGAGAGGTTTGATAAATTCACCACTGAAGGTGAAATGTTTTTCTTACATTCTGAAATCTTGCTCTGATTTATCATCCAAAGGGTCCTAGAGATAACATGAAGTGTCGTTTAGTTCTAACTGAGTACGACCCTGTCCCTGACGGGACGTAACAGATGGCAGCAGAATCATCAGCACCAGCAGTATAATTACAGACTGGGCTCCATTCCTTTTCAATTAGTGCTAACGAGACAAATGACTGTGTGTGAGTGTGTGTGTGTGTGTGTGTGTGTGTGTGTGTGTGTGTGTGCGTGTGTGTGTACGTCTGCCTTCCCCCTCTAATTCTACTTCTCATTTATTTAAAAAATGTGTCTGATCTGTGACTAAATACAGGTAGCACAACCACAACTGTCCAAACGCACAGGCCTACACACACACACACACACACACATACCACACACAGCATGCCATCACACACACTCCTCTCCCCAGGGAGAACTTTGGGAGCGAGTCACGCATGCAGTCATTAATGCAATCTCCATCCTAACAGCTGCCTAGATGTGTTCTGCAGAGAGCGAGTGTATATCTCCCTCTCTCTGTGTGTGTGTGTGTGTGTGTGTGTGTGTGTGTGTGTGTGTGTGTGTGTGTGTGTGTGTGTGTGTGTGTGTGTGTGTGTGTAACCATTAGGGGTTTTGTTGTGTTACCTAATTTCACTGAGAGAAATCAGACACTTGCACACACAGACCACCTGGAAATCATCCTACACGCTCAAGGAGCACGCACACACACACACACACACACACACACACACACACACACACACACACACACACACACACACACACACACACACAGTAATAGTGTATTGACCTAACTCCAGTAGTAGTGACCTACTAACTCTAGTAGTAGTGACCTACTAACTCTAGTAGTAGTGACCTAACTCCAGTAGTAGTGAACTAACTCTAGTAGTAGTGACCTACTAACTCCAGTAGTAGTGAACTAACTCCAGTAGTAGAGACCTACTAACTCCAGTAATAGTGACCTACTAACTCCACTAGTAGTGACCTAACTCCAGTAGTAGTGACCTACTAACTCCAGTAATAGTGATCTAACTCCAGTAGTAGTGACCTACTAACTCCAGTAGTAGTGACCAACTAACTCCAGTAGTAGTGACCTAACTCCAGTAGTAGTGACCTACTAACTCCAGTAGTAGTGACCAACTAACTCCAGTAGTAGTGACCTAACTCCAGTAGTAGTGACCTACTAACTCCAGTAGTAGTGACCTAACTCCAGTAGTAGTGATCAACTAACTCCAGTAGTAGTGACCTACTAACTCCAGTAGTAGTGACCAACTAACTCCAGTAGTAGTGACCTAACTCCAGTAGTAGTGACCTACTAACTCCAGTAGTAGTGACCTACTAACTCCAGTAATAGTGACCTACTAACTCCAGTAGTAGTGACCTAACTCCAGTAGTAGTGACCTACTAACCCTAGTAGTAGTGACCTACTAACTCCAGTAGTAGTGACCTACTAACTCCACTAGTAGTGACCTACTAACTCCAGTAATAGTGACCCACTAACTCCAGTAGTAGTGAACTAACTCCAGTAGTAGTGACCTACTAACTCCAGTAGTAGTGAACTAACTCCAGTAGTAGTGACCTACTAACCCTAGTAGTAGTGACCTACTAACTCCAGTAGTAGTGACCAACTAACTCCAGTAGTAGTGACCTACTAACTCTAGTAGTAGTGACCTACTAACTCCTGTAATAGTGACCTACTAACTCCAGTAGTAGTGAGCTAACTCCAGTAGTAGTGACCTACTAACTCCAGTAGTAGTGACCTAACTCCAGTAGTAGTGACCTACTAACTCCAGTATTAGTGAACTAACTCCAGTAGTAGTGACCTACTAACTCCAGTAGTAGTGACCTATCTCCAGTAGTAGTGACCTACTAACTCTAGTAGTAGTGACCTACTAACTCCAGTAGTAGTGACCTACTAACTCCAGTAGTAGTGACCTACTAACTCCAGTAGTAGTGACCTAACTCCAGTAGTAGTGACCTACTAACTCCGGTAGTAGTGACCTAACTCCAGTAGTAGTGACCTACTAACTCCAGTAGTAGTGACCTACTAACTCCAGTAATAGTGACCTACTAACTCCGGTAGTAGTGAACTAACTCCAGTAGTAGTGACCTACTAACTCAAGTAGTAGTGACCTACTAACTCCAGTAGTAGTGACCTACTAACTCCACTAGTAGTGAACTAACTCCAGTAGTAGTGACCTACTAACTCCAGTAATAGTGACCTACTAACTCCAGTAGTAGTGACCTACTAACTCCAGTAGTAGTGACCTACTAACTCCAGTAGTTGTGACCAACTAACTCCACTAGTAGTGAACTAACTCCAGTAGTAGTGACCTACTAACTCCAGTAATAGTGACCTACTAACTCTAGTAGTAGTGACCTACTAACTCCAGTAGTAGTGACCTACTGACTCCAGTAGTAGTGACCAACTAACTCCAGTAGTAGTGACCTAACTCCAGTAGTAGTGACCTACTAACTCCAGTAATAGTGACCTACTAACTCCAGTAATAGTGAACTAACTCCAGTTGTAGTGACCTACTAACTCCAGTAGTAGTGAACTAACTCCAGTAGTAGTGACCTACTAACTCCATTAGTAGTGACCTAACTCCAGTAGTAGTGACCTACTAACTCCAGTAGTAGTGACCTACTGACTCCAGTAGTAGTGACCTACTAACTCCAGTAGTAGTGACCTACTAACTCCAGTAGTAGTGACCTACTGACTCCAGTAGTAGTGACCTACTAACTCCAGTAATAGTGACCTACTAACTCCAGTAGTAGTGACCTACTAACTCCAGTAGTAGTGACCTACTAACTCCAGTAGTAGAGACCTACTAACTCCAGTAGCAGTGATCTAACTCCAGTAGTAGTGATCAACTAACTCCAGTAGTAGTGACCTACTAACTCTAGTAGTAGTGACCTATTAACTCCAGTAGTAGTGACCTACTAACTAAAGTAGTAGTGACCTAACTCCACTAGTAGTGACCTAACTCCAGTAGTAGTGACCTACTAACTAAAGTAGTAGTGACCTACTAACTCCACTAGTCGTGACCTACTAACTCCAGTAGTAGTGACAAACTAACTCCAGTGGTAGTGAACTAACTCCACTAGTAGTGACCTACTAACTCCAGTAGTAGTGAACTAACTCCACTAGTAGTGACCTACTAACTCCAGTAGTAGTGAAGTAACTCCACTAGCAGTGACCTACTAACTCCAGTAGTAGTGACCTACTGACTCCAGTAGTAGTAAACTAACTCCAATAGTAGTGAACTAACTCCACTAGTAGTGACCTACTAACTCCAGTAGTAGTGACCAACTAACTCCAGTAGTAGTGAACTAACTCCACTAGTAGTGACCTACTAACTCCAGTAGTAGTGACCTACTGACTCCAGTAGTAGTGAACTAACTCCACTAGTAGTGAACTAACTCCACTAGTAGTGACCTACTAACTCCAGTTGTAGTGAAGTAACTCCACTAGTAGTGACCTACTAACTCCAGTAGTAGTGACCTACTAACTCCAGTAGTAGTGACCAACTAACTCCAGTAGTAGTGACCTACTAACTCCAGTAGTAGTGACCTACTAACTCCAGTAATAGTGACCTACTAACTCCGCAAGTAGTGACCTACTAACTCCAGAAGTAGTGACCAACTAACTCCAGTAGTAGTGACCTAACTCCAGTAGTAGTGACCTACTAACTCCAGTAATAGTGACCAACTAACTCCGCAAGTAGTGACCTACTAACTCCAGAAGTAGTGACCAACTAACTCCAGTAGTAGTGACCTAACTCCAGTAGTAGTGACCTACTAACTCCAGTAGTAGTGACCTACTGACTCCAGTAGTAGTGAACTAACTCCACTAGTAGTGAACTAACTCCACTAGTAGTGACCTACTAACTCCAGTAGTAGTGAAGTAACTCCACTAGTAGTGACCTAATAACTCCAGCAGTAGTGACCTACTAACTCCAGTAGTAGTGATCTACTGACTCCAGTAGTAGTGAACTAACTCCACTAGTAGTGACGTACTAACTCCAGTAGTAGAGACCTACTAACTCCAGTAGTAGAGACCTACTAACTCCAGTAGTAGTGAACTAACTCCACTAGTGGTGACCTACTAACTCCAGTAGTAGTGACCTACTGACTCCAGTAGTAGTGAACTAACTCCACTAGTAGTGACCTACTAACTCCAGTAATAGTGACCTACTAACTCTGCAAGTAGTGACCTACTAACTCCAGTAGTAGTGACCTACTGACTCCAGTAGTAGTGAACTAACTCCACTAGTAGTGACCTACTAACTCCAGTAATAGTGACCTACTAACTCTGCAAGTAGTGACCTACTAACTCCAGTAGTAGTGACCTACTGACTCCAGTAGTAGTGAACGAACTCCAGTAATAGTGACCTACTAACTCTGCAAGTAGTGACCTACTAACTCCAGTAGTAGTGACCTACTAACTCCAGTAGTAGTGACCTAACTCCAGTAGTAGTGATCAACTAACTCCAGTAGTAGAGACCTACTAACTCCAGTAGTAGTGACCTACTAACTCCAGTAGTAGAGACCTACTAACTCCAGTAGTAGAGACCTACTAACTCCAGTAGTAGTGACCTACTAACTCCAGTAGTAGTGACCTACTAACTCTAGTAGTAGTGACCTACTAACTCCAGTAATAGTGACCTACTAACTCCAGCAGTAGTGACCTACTAACTCTAGTAGTAGTGACCTACTAACTCCAGTAATAGTGACCTACTAACTCTAGTAGTAGTGACCTACTAACTCCAGTAATAGTGACCTACTAACTCTAGTAGTAGTGACCTACTAACTCCAGTAGTAGTGACCTACTAACTCCAGTAGTAGTGACCTACTAACTCTAGTAGTAGTGACCTACTAACTCTAGTAGTAGTGACCTACTAACTCCAGTAATAGTGACCTACTAACTCTAGTAGTAGTGACCTACTAACTCTAGTAGTAGTGACCTACTAACTCCAGTAATAGTGACCTACTAACTCCAGTAGTAGAGACCTACTAACTCCAGTAGTAGTGAACTAACTCCAGTAGTAGTGACCTAACTCCAGTAGTAGTGACCTACTAACTCCAGTAGTAGTGAACTAACTCCAGTAGTAGTGACCTACTAACTCTAGTACTAGTGACCTAACTCCACTAGTAGTGACCTACTAACTCCGCAAGTAGTGACCTAACTCCAGTAGTAGTGACCTACTAACTCTAGTAGTAGTGAACTAACTCCAGTAGTAGTGACCTACTAACTCCAGTAGTAGTGACCTACTAACTCCAGTAGTAGTGACCTACTAACTCCAGTAGTAGAGACCTACTAACTCCAGTAGTAGAGAACTACTAACTCCAGTAGTAGTGATCTAACTCCAGTAGTAGTGACCTAACTCCAGTAGTAGTGACCTACTAACTCCGCAAGTAGTGACCTACTAACTCCAGTAGTAGTGACCTAACTCCAGTAGTAGTGACCTACTAACTCTAGTAGTAGTGACCTATTAACTCCAGTAGTAGTGACCTACTAACTCCAGTAGTACTGAACTAACTCCAGTAGTAGTGACCTACTAACTCCGCAAGTAGTGACCTAACTCCAGTAGTAGTGACCTACTAACTCTAGTAGTAGTGAATTATTAACTCCAGTAGTAGTGACCTACTAACTCCAGTAGTAGTGAACTAACTCCAGTAGTAGTGACCTACTAACTCCAAGAGTAGTGACCTACTAACTCCAGTAGTAGTGACCTACTAACTCTAGTAGTAGTGACCTACTAACTCCAGTAATAGTGACCTACTAACTCCAGCAGTAGTGACCTACTAACTCCAGTAGTAGTGACCTAACTCCAGTAGTAGAGACCTACTAACTCCAGTAGTAGTGACCTACTAACTCCAGTAGTAGAGACCTACTAACTCCAGTAGTAGAGACCTACTAACTCCAGTAGTAGTGACCTACTAACTCCAGTAGTAGTGACCTACTAACTCTAGTAGTAGTGACCTACTAACTCCAGTAATAGTGACCTACTAACTCCAGCAGTAGTGACCTACTAACTCTAGTAGTAGTGACCTACTAACTCCAGTAATAGTGACCTACTAACTCTAGTAGTAGTGACCTACTAACTCCAGTAATAGTGACCTACTAACTCTAGTAGTAGTGACCTACTAACTCCAGTAGTAGTGACCTACTAACTCCAGTAGTAGTGACCTACTAACTCTAGTAGTAGTGACCTACTAACTCTAGTAGTAGTGACCTACTAACTCCAGTAATAGTGACCTACTAACTCTAGTAGTAGTGACCTACTAACTCTAGTAGTAGTGACCTACTAACTCTAGTAGTAGTGACCTACTAACTCCAGTAATAGTGACCTACTAACTCCAGTAGTAGAGACCTACTAACTCCAGTAGTAGTGAACTAACTCCAGTAGTAGTGACCTAACTCCAGTAGTAGTGACCTACTAACTCCAGTAGTAGTGAACTAACTCCAGTAGTAGTGACCTAACTCCAGTAGTAGTGACCTACTAACTCCAGTAGTAGTGAACTAACTCCAGTAGTAGTGACCTACTAACTCTAGTAGTAGTGACCTAACTCCACTAGTAGTGACCTACTAACTCCAGTAGTAGTGACCTACTAACTCCAGTAGTAGTGACCTACTAACTCCAGTAGTAGTGACCTACTAACTCCAGTAGTAGTGACCTACTAACTCCAGTAGTAGAGAACTACTAACTCCAGTAGTAGTGACCTACTAACTCCAGTAATAGTGACCTACTAACTCCATTAGTAGTGACCTACTAACTCCAGTAGTAGTGACCTACTCACTCCAGTAGTAGTGACCTACTAACTCCAGTAGTAGTGACCTACTAACTCCAGTAGTAGAGACCTACTAACTCCAGTAGTAGTGACCTACTAACTCCAGTAGTAGAGAACTACTAACTCCAGTAGTAGTGACCTACTAACTCCAGTAATAGTGACCTACTAACTCCATTAGTAGTGACCTACTAACTCCAGTAGTAGTGACCTACTAACTCCAGTAGTAGTGACCTACTAACTCCAGTAGTAGTGACCTACTAACTCCAGTAGTAGTGACCTACTCACTCCAGTAGTAGTGACCTACTAACTCTAGTAGTAGTGAACTAACTCCAGTAGTAGTGACCTACTAACTCCAGTAGTAGTGACCTACTAACTCCAGTAGTAGTGACCTACTAACTCCAGTAGTAGTGACCTATCTCCAGTAGTAGTGACCTACTAACTCCAGTAATAGTGACCTACTAACTCCAGTAGTAGTGACCTACTAACTCCAATAGTAGAGACCTACTAACTCCAGTAGTAGTGATCTAACTCCAGTAGTAGTGACCTACTAACTCCGGTAGTAGTGATCTAACTCCAGTAGTAGTGACCTACTAACTCCAGTAGTAGTAATCTAACTCCAGTAGTAGTGACCTACTAACTCCAGTAATAGTGACCTACTAACTCCATTAGTAGTGACCTACTAACTCCAGTAGTAGTGAACTACTAACTCCAGTAGTAGTGACCTAGTAACTCCAGTAGTAGTGACCTACTAACTCCAGTAGTAGTGACCTACTCACTCCAGTAGTAGTGACCTACTAACTCCAGTAGTAGTGACCTACTAACTCCAGTAGTAGTGACCTACTAACTCCAGTAGTAGTGACCTACTAACTCCAGTAGTAGAGAACTACTAACTCCAGTAGTAGTGACCTACTAACTCCAGTAATAGTGACCTACTAACTCCATTAGTAGTGACCTACTAACTCCAGTAGTAGTGACCTACTAACTCCAGTAGTAGTGACCTACTAACTCCAGTAGTAGTGACCTACTAACTCCAGTAGTAGTGACCTACTCACTCCAGTAGTAGTGACCTACTAACTCTAGTAGTAGTGAACTAACTCCAGTAGTAGTGACCTACTAACTCCAGTAGTAGTGACCTACTAACTCCAGTAGTAGTGACCTATCTCCAGTAGTAGTGACCTACTAACTCCAGTAATAGTGACCTACTAACTCCAGTAGTAGTGACCTACTAACTCCAGTAGTAGAGACCTACTAACTCCAGTAATAGTGACCTACTAACTCCGCAAGTAGTGACCTACTAACTCCAGAAGTAGTGACCAACTAACTCCAGTAGTAGTGACCTAACTCCAGTAGTAGTGACCTACTAACTCCAGTAATAGTGACCAACTAACTCCGCAAGTAGTGACCTACTAACTCCAGAAGTAGTGACCAACTAACTCCAGTAGTAGTGACCTAACTCCAGTAGTAGTGACCTACTAACTCCAGTAGTAGTGACCTACTGACTCCAGTAGTAGTGAACTAACTCCACTAGTAGTGAACTAACTCCAGTAGTAGTGACCTAACTCCAGTAGTAGTGACCTAACTCCAGTAGTAGTGACCTACTAACTCCAGTAATAGTGACCAACTAACTCCGCAAGTAGTGACCTACTAACTCCAGAAGTAGTGACCAACTAACTCCAGTAGTAGTGACCTAACTCCAGTAGTAGTGACCTACTAACTCCAGTAGTAGTGACCTACTGACTCCAGTAGTAGTGAAGTAACTCCACTAGTAGTGACCTAATAACTCCAGCAGTAGTGACCTACTAACTCCAGTAGTAGTGACCTAACTCCAGTAGTAGTGACCTAACTCCAGTAGTAGTGACCTGCTAACTCCAGTAGTAGTGACCTACTAACTCCAGTAGTAGTGACCTACTAACTCCAGTAGTAGTGACCTACTAACTCCAGTAGTAGTGAACTAACTCCACTAGTAGTGACCTACTAACTCCAGTAATAGTGACCTACTAACTCTGCAAGTAGTGACCTACTAACTCTAGTAGTAGTGACCTACTAACTCCAGTAATAGTGACCTACTAACTCCAGTAGTAGTGACCTACTAACTCCAGTAGTAGAGACGTACAAACTCCAGTAGTAGTGAACTAACTCCACTAGTAGTGACCTACAAATTCCAGTAGTAGTGATCTACTGACTCCAGTAGTAGTGAACTAACTCCACTAGTAGTGACCTACTAACTCCAGTAGTAGAGACCTACTAACTACAGTAGTAGAGACCTACTAACTCCAGTAGTAGTGAACTAACTCCACTAGTGGTGACCTACTAACTCCAGTAGTAGTGACCTACTGACTCCAGTAGTAGTGAACTAACTCCACTAGTAGTGACCTACTAACTCCAGTAATAGTGACCTACTAACTCTGCAAGTAGTGACCTACTAACACCAGTAGTAGTGACCTACTGACTCCAGTAGTAGTGAACTAACTCCACTAGTAGTGACCTACTAACTCCAGTAATAGTGACCTACTAACTCTGCAAGTAGTGACCTACTAACTCCAGTAGTAGTGACCTACTGACTCCAGTAGTAGTGAACGAACTCCAGTAATAGTGACCTACTAACTCTGCAAGTAGTGACCTACTAACTCCAGTAGTAGTGACCTACTAACTCCAGTAGTAGTGACCTAACTCCAGTAGTAGTGATCAACTAACTCCAGTAGTAGAGACCTACTAACTCCAGTAGTAGTGACCTACTAACTCCAGTAGTAGAGACCTGCTAACTCCAGTAGTAGAGACCTACTAACTCCAGTAGTAGTGACCTACTAACTCCAGTAGTAGTGACCTACTAACTCTAGTAGTAGTGACCTACTAACTCCAGTAATAGTGACCTACTAACTCCAGTAGTAGTGACCTACTAACTCCAGTAGTAGTGACCTACTAACTCTAGTAGTAGAGACCTACTAACTCCAGTAGTAGTGAACTAACTCCAGTAGTAGTGACCTAACTCCAGTAGTAGTGACCTACTAACTCCAGTAGTAGTGAACTAACTCCAGTAGTAGTGACCTACTAACTCTAGTAGTAGTGACCTAACTCCACTAGTAGTGACCTACTAACTCCGCAAGTAGTGACCTAACTCCAGTAGTAGTGACCTACTAACTCTAGTAGTAGTGAACTAACTCCAGTAGTAGTGACCTACTAACTCCAGTAGTAGTGACCTACTAACTCCAGTAGTAGTGACCTACTAACTCCAGTAGTAGAGACCTACTAACTCCAGTAGTAGAGAACTACTAACTCCAGTAGTAGTGATCTAACTCCAGTAGTAGTGACCTAACTCCAGTAGTAGTGACCTACTAACTCCGCAAGTAGTGACCTACTAACTCCAGTAGTAGTGACCTAACTCCAGTAGTAGTGACCTACTAACTCTAGTAGTAGTGACCTATTAACTCCAGTAGTAGTGACCTACTAACTCCAGTAGTACTGAACTAACTCCAGTAGTAGTGACCTACTATCTCCGCAAGTAGTGACCTAACTCCAGTAGTAGTGACCTACTAACTCTAGTAGTAGTGAATTATTAACTCCAGTAGTAGTGACCTACTAACTCCAGTAGTAGTGAACTAACTCCAGTAGTAGTGACCTACTAACTCCAAGAGTAGTGACCTACTAACTCCAGTAGTAGTGACCTACTAACTCTAGTAGTAGTGACCTACTAACTCCAGTAATAGTGACCTACTAACTCCAGCAGTAGTGACCTACTAACTCCAGTAGTAGTGACCTAACTCCAGTAGTAGAGACCTACTAACTCCAGTAGTAGTGACCTACTAACTCCAGTAGTAGAGACCTACTAACTCCAGTAGTAGAGACCTACTAACTCCAGTAGTAGTGACCTACTAACTCCAGTAGTAGTGACCTACTAACTCTAGTAGTAGTGACCTACTAACTCCAGTAATAGTGACCTACTAACTCCAGCAGTAGTGACCTACTAACTCTAGTAGTAGTGACCTACTAACTCCAGTAATAGTGACCTACTAACTCTAGTAGTAGTGACCTACTAACTCCAGTAATAGTGACCTACTAACTCTAGTAGTAGTGACCTACTAACTCCAGTAGTAGTGACCTACTAACTCCAGTAGTAGTGACCTACTAACTCTAGTAGTAGTGACCTACTAACTCTAGTAGTAGTGACCTACTAACTCCAGTAATAGTGACCTACTAACTCTAGTAGTAGTGACCTACTAACTCTAGTAGTAGTGACCTACTAACTCCAGTAATAGTGACCTACTAACTCCAGTAGTAGAGACCTACTAACTCCAGTAGTAGTGAACTAACTCCAGTAGTAGTGACCTAACTCCAGTAGTAGTGACCTACTAACTCCAGTAGTAGTGAACTAACTCCAGTAGTAGTGACCTAACTCCAGTAGTAGTGACCTACTAACTCCAGTAGTAGTGAACTAACTCCAGTAGTAGTGACCTCCTAACTCTAGTAGTAGTGACCTAACTCCACTAGTAGTGACCTACTAACTCCAGTAGTAGTGACCTACTAACTCCAGTAGTAGTGACCTACTAACTCCAGTAGTAGTGACCTACTAACTCCAGTAGTAGTGACCTACTAACTCCAGTAGTAGAGAACTACTAACTCCAGTAGTAGTGACCTACTAACTCCAGTAATAGTGACCTACTAACTCCATTAGTAGTGACCTACTAACTCCAGTAGTAGTGACCTACTCACTCCAGTAGTAGTGACCTACTAACTCCAGTAGTAGTGACCTACTAACTCCAGTAGTAGTGACCTACTAACTCCAGTAGTAGTGACCTACTAACTCCAGTAGTAGAGAACTACTAACTCCAGTAGTAGTGACCTACTAACTCCAGTAATAGTGACCTACTAACTCCATTAGTAGTGACCTACTAACTCCAGTAGTAGTGACCTACTAACTCCAGTAGTAGTGACCTACTAACTCCAGTAGTAGTGACCTACTAACTCCAGTAGTAGTGACCTACTCACTCCAGTAGTAGTGACCTACTAACTCTAGTAGTAGTGAACTAACTCCAGTAGTAGTGACCTACTAACTCCAGTAGTAGTGACCTACTAACTCCAGTAGTAGTGACCTACTAACTCCAGTAGTAGTGACCTATCTCCAGTAGTAGTGACCTACTAACTCCAGTAATAGTGACCTACTAACTCCAGTAGTAGTGACCTACTAACTCCAATAGTAGAGACCTACTAACTCCAGTAGTAGTGATCTAACTCCAGTAGTAGTGACCTACTAACTCCGGTAGTAGTGATCTAACTCCAGTAGTAGTGACCTACTAACTCCAGTAGTAGTAATCTAACTCCAGTAGTAGTGACCTACTAACTCCAGTAATAGTGACCTACTAACTCCATTAGTAGTGACCTACTAACTCCAGTAGTAGTGACCTACTAACTCCAGTAGTAGTGACCTACTAACTCCAGTAGTAGTGACCTACTAACTCCAGTAGTAGTGACCTACTCACTCCAGTAGTAGTGACCTACTAACTCCAGTAGTAGTGACCTACTAACTCCAGTAGTAGTGACCTACTAACTCCAGTAGTAGTGACCTACTAACTCCAGTAGTAGAGAACTACTAACTCCAGTAGTAGTGATCTAACTCCAGTAGTAGTGACCTACTAACTCCAGTAGTAGTAATCTAACTCCAGTAGTAGTGACCTACTAACTCCAGTAGTAGTGATCTAACTCCAGTAGTAGTGATCTAACTCCAGTAGTAGTGACCTACTAACTCCAGTAGTAGTGACCTACTGACTCCAGTAGTAGTGACCTACTAACTCCAGTAGTAGTGATCTAACTCCAGTAGTAGTGATCTAACTCCAGTAGTAGTGACCTACTAACTCCAGTAGTAGTGAACTAACTCCAGTAGTAGTGACCTACTAACTCCAGTAGTAGTGACCTACTAACTCCAGTATTAGTGAACTAACTCCAGTAGTAGTGACCTACTGACTCCAGTAGTAGTGACCTACTAACTCCAGTAGTAGTGACCTACTAACTCCAGTAGTAGTGATCTAACTCCAGTAGTAGTGACCTACTACCTCCAGTAGTAGTGATCTAACTCCAGTAGTAGTGAACTAACTCCAGTAGTAGTGACCTACTAACTCCAGTAGTAGTGAACTAACTCCAGTAGTAGTGACCTACTAACTCCAGTAGTAGTGAACTAACTCCAGTAGTAGTGACCTACTAACTCTAGTAGTAGTGACCTACTAACTCCAGTAGTAGTGACCTACTAACTCCAGTAGTAGTGACCTACTAACTCCAGTAGTAGTGACCTACTATCTCCAGTAGTAGTGAACTATCTCCAGTAGTAGTGACCTACTAACTCCAGTAGTAGTGATCTAACTCCAGTAGTAGTGACCTACTAACTCCAGTAGTAGTGACCTACTAACTCCAGTAGTAGTGAACTATCTCCAGTAGTAGTGACC
>NC_143023.1:97543866-97566366 GCF_057628025.1 Oncorhynchus mykiss
GTCAGAGGAAGGCCCTAAAAATTGTCACAGACCCCAGCCACCCCAGTCATAGACTGTTCTCTCTACTACCGCATGGCAAGCGGTATCGGAGTGCCAAGTCTAGGACAAAAAGGCTTCTCAACAGTTTTTACCCCCAAGCCATAAGACTCCTGAACAGGTAATCAAATGGCTACCCGGACTATCTGCATTGTGTACCCCCCCCCCCCCCCCCCCACAATCCCACTACTCTCTGTTCATCATATATGCATAGTTACTTTAACCATATCTACATGTACATACTACCTCAATCAGCCTGACTAACCGGTGTCTGTATGTAGCCTCTCTACTGTATATAGCCTCTCTACTGTATATAGCCGCTCTACTGTATGTAGTCTCTCTACTGTATATAGCCTCTACTGTATATAGCCTCACTACTGTATATAGACTCTCTACTGTATATAGCCTCTCTACTATATGTAGCCTCTCTACTGTATATAACCTCTCTACTGTATATAGCCTCACTACTGTATATAGCCGCTCTACTGTATATAGCCCCTCTACTGTATATAGCCTCTCTACCATATATAGCCCCTCTACTGTATATAGCCTCTCTACTGTATATAGCCTCTCTAATGTATATAGCCTCACTACTGCATATAGCCTCACTACTGTATATAGCCTCTCTACTGTCTATAGCCCCTCTACTGTATATAGCCTCTCTACTGTATATAGCCTCACTACTGTATATAGCCTCTCTACTGTCTATAGCCCCTCTACAGTATATAAACTCTCAACTGTATATAGCCTCTCTACTGTATATAGCCTCTCTACTGTATATAGCCTCACTACTGTTATTTTTCACTGTCTTTTTACTGTTGTTTAATTTCTTTACTTATCTATTGTTCACCTAATACCTTTTTTCACTATTGGTTAGAGCCTGTAAGTCAGCATTTTACTGTAAGGTCTACTACGCCTGTTGTATTCAGCATTTCACTGTGAGGTCTACTACACCTGTTGTATTCAGCATTTCACTGTAAGGTCTACTACACCTGTTGTATTCAGCATTTTACTGTAAGTTCTACTACACCTGTTGTATTCAGCATTTCACTGTGAGGTCTACTACACCTGTTGTATTCAGCATGTCACTGTAGGTCTACCTACACCTGTTGTATTCAGCATTTCACTGTAAGGTCTACCACACCTGTTGTATTCAACATTTCACTAAGGTCTACTACACCTGTTGTATTCAGCATTTCACTGTGAGGTCTACTACACCTGTTGTATTCGGCATTTTACTGTAGGTCTACTACACCTGTTGTATTCAGCATTTCACTGTAAGGTCTACCTACACCTGTTGTATTCAGCATTTCACTAAGGTCTACTACACCTGTTGTATTCAGCATTTCACTGTAAGGTCTACTACACCTGTTGTATTCAGCATTTCACTGTGAGGCCTACTACACCTGTTGTATTCAGCATTACACTGTCAGGTCTACTACACCTGTTGTATTCAGCATTTCACTGTAAGGTCTACTACACCTGTTGTATTCAGCATTTCACTGTGAGGTCTACTACACCTGTTGTATTCAGCATTTCACTGTGAGGTCTACTACACCTGTAGTATTCAGCATTTCACTGTGAGGTCTACTACACCTGTTGTATTCAGCATTTCACTGTGAGGTCTACCTGTTGTATTCAGCATTTCACTGTGAGGTCTACTACACCTGTTGTATTCAGCATTTCACTGTAAGGTCTACTACACCTGTTGTATTCAGCATGTCACTGTCAGGTCTACTACACCTGTTGTATTCAGCATTTCACTCTAAGGTCTACTACACCTGTTGTATTCAGCATGTCACTGTAGGTCTACCTACACCTGTTGTATTCAGCATTACACTGTCAGGTCTACTACACCTGTTGTATTCAGCATTTCACTGTGAGGTCTACTACACCTGTTGTATTCAGCATTTCACTGTAAGGTCTACTACACCTGTTGTATTCAGCATTTCACTGTAAGGTCTACTACACCTGTTGTATTCAGCATTTCACTGTAAGGTCTACTACACCTGTTGTAATTCAGCATTTCACTGTAAGGTCTACTACACCTGTTGTATTCAGCATTTCACTGTAGGTCTACCTACACCTGTTGTATTCAGCATTTCACTGTAAGGTCTACCTACACCTGTTGTATTCAGCATTTCACTGTAAGGTCTACCTACACCTGTTGTATTCAGCATTACACTGTAAGGTCTACTACACCTGATGTATTCAGCATTTCGCTGTAAGGTCTACTACACCTGTTGTATTCAGCATTTCACTGTGAGGTCTACTACACCTGTTGTATTCAGCATTTCACTATAAGGTCTACTACACCTGTTGTATTCAGCATTTCACTGTAGGTCTACCTACACCTGTTATATTCAGCATGTCACTCTAAGGTCTACTACACCTGTTGTATTCAGCATTTCACTCTAAGGTCTACTACACCTGTTGTATTCAGCATTTCACTGTAAGGTCTACTACACCTGTTGTATTCAGCATTTCACTGTGAGGTCTACTACACCTGTTGTATTCAGCATTTCACTGTGAGGTCTACTACACCTGTTGTATTCAACATTTCACTGTAAGGTCTACCTACACCTGTTGTATTCAGCATTTCACTGTAAGGTCTACTACACCTGTTGTATTCAACATTTCACTGTAAGGTCTACCTACACCTGTTGTATTCAGCATTTCACTGTAAGGTCTACTACACCTGTTGTATTCAGCATTTCACTGTAAGGTCTACTACACCTGTTGTATTCAGCATTTCACTGTGAGGTCTACTACACCTGATGTATTCAGCATTTCACTGTAGGTCTACCTACACCTGTTGTATTCAGCATTTCACTGAAAGGTCTACCTACACCTGTTGTATTCAGCATTTCACTAAGGTCTACTACACCTGTTGTATTCAACATTTCACTGTGAGGTCTACTACACCTGTTGTATTCAGCATTTCACTGTAGGTCTACCTACACCTGTTGTATTCAGCATTTCACTGTAAGGTCTACTACACCTGTTGTATTCAGCATTTCACTGTAAGGTCTACTACACCTGTTGTATTCAGCATGTCACTGTAGGTCTACCTACACCTGTTGTATTCAGCATTTCACTGTAAGGTCTACTACACCTGTTGTATTCAGCATTTCACTGTAAGGTCTACTACACCTGTTATATTCAGCATGTCACTCTAAGGTCTACTACACCTGTTGTATTCAGCATTTCACTGTAAGGTCTACTACACCTGTTGTATTCAGCATTTCACTGTGAGGTCTACTACACCTGTTGTATTCAGCATTTCACTGTGAGGTCTACTACACCTGTTGTATTCAGCATTTCACTGTGAGGTCTACTACACCTGTTGTATTCAGCATTTCACTGTAAGGTCTACTACACCTGTTGTATTCAGCATTTCACTGTAAGGTCTACCTACACCTGTTATATTCAGCATGTCACTCTAAGGTCTACTACACCTGTTGTATTCAGCATGTCACTGTAGGTCTACCTACACCTGTTATATTCAGCATGTCACTCTAAGGTCTACTACACCTGTTGTATTCAGCATTTCACTGTAAGGTCTACCTACACCTGTTATATTCAGCATGTCACTCTAAGGTCTACTACACCTGTTGTATTCAGCATTTCACTGTAAGGTCTACCTACACCTGTTATATTCAGCATGTCACTCTAAGGTCTACTACACCTGTTGTATTCAGCATGTCACTGTAGGTCTACCTACACCTGTTATATTCAGCATGTCACTATAAGGTCTACTACACCTGTTGTATTCAGCATTTCACTGTAAGGTCTACTACACCTGTTGTATTCAGCATGTCACTGTAGGTCTACCTACACCTGTTGTATTCAGCATTTCACTGAAAGGTCTACTACACCTGTTGTATTCAGCATTTCACTGTAAGGTCTACTACACCTGTTGTATTCGGCATTTCACTGTGAGGTCTACTACACCTGATGTATTCAGCATTTCACTGTGAGGTCTACTACACCTGTTGTATTCAGCATTTCTCTGTGAGGTCTACTACACCTGTTGTATTCAGCATTTCACTGTGAGGTCTACTACACCTGATGTATTCAGCATTTCACTGTGAGGTCTACTACACCTGTTGTATTCAGCATTTCTCTGTGAGGTCTACTACACCTGTTGTATTCAGCATTTCACTGTGAGGTCTACTACACCTGTTGTATTCAGCATTTCACTGTAGGTCTACCTACACCTGTTGTATTCAGCATGTCACTGTAGGTCTACCTACACCTGTTATATTCAGCATGTCACTCTAAGGTCTACTACACCTGTTGTATTCAGCATTTCACTGTAAGGTCTACCTACACCTGTTATATTCAGCATGTCACTCTAAGGTCTACTACACCTGTTGTATTCAGCATTTCACTGTAAGGTCTACTACACCTGTTATATTCAGCATGTCACTCTAAGGTCTACTACACCTGTTGTATTCAGCATTTCACTGTGAGGTCTACTACACCTGTTGTATTCAGCATTTCACTGTAAGGTCTACTAAACCTGTTATATTCAGCATGTCACTCTAAGGTCTACTACACCTGTTATATTCAGCATGTCACTCTAAGGTCTACTACACCTGTTGTATTCAGCATTTCACTGTAAGGTCTACTACACCTGTTATATTCAGCATGTCACTCTAAGGTCTACTACACCTGTTGTATTCAGCATTTCACTGTGAGGTCTACCTACACCTGTTGTATTCAGCATGTCACTGTAGGTCTACCTACACCTGTTATATTCAGCATGTCACTCTAAGGTCTACTACACCTGTTGTATTCAGCATTTCACTCTAAGGTCTACTACACCTGTTGTATTCAGCATGTCACTCTAAGGTCTACTACACCTGTTATATTCAGCATGTCACTCTAAGGTCTACTACACCTGTTGTATTCAGCATTTCACTCTAAGGTCTACTACACCTGTTGTATTCAGCATGTCACTCTAAGGTCTACTACACCTGTTGTATTCAGCATTTCACTCTAAGGTCTACTACACCTGTTGTATTCAGCATTTCACTGTAAGGTCTACTACACCTGTTGTATTCGGCATTTCACTGTGAGGTCTACTACACCTGTTGTATTCAGCATTTCACTGTGAGGTCTACTACACCTGTTGTATTCAGCATTTCACTGTGAGGTCTACTACACCTGTTGTATTCAGCATTTCACTGTGAGGTCTACTACACCTGTTGTATTCAGCATTTCACTGTAAGGTCTACTACACCTGTTGTATTCAGCATTTCACTGTAAGGTCTACCTACACCTGTTGTATTCAGCATTTCACTGTGAGGTCTACTACACCTGTTGTATTCAGCATTTCACTGTAGGGTCTACTACACCTGTTGTATTCAGCATTTCACTGTAAGGTCTACTACACCTGTTGTATTCAGCATTTCACTCTAAGGTCTACTACACCTGTTGTATTCAGCATTTCACTGTAAGGTCTACTACACCTGTTGTATTCAGCATTTCACTGTGAGGTCTACTACACCTGTTGTATTCAGCATTTCACTGTGAGGTCTACTACACCTGTTGTATTCAACATTTCACTGTAAGGTCTACCTACACCTGTTGTATTCAGCATTTCACTGTAAGGTCTACTACACCTGTTGTATTCAACATTTCACTGTAAGGTCTACCTACACCTGTTGTATTCAGCATTTCACTGTAAGGTCTACTACACCTGTTGTATTCAGCATTTCACTGTAAGGTCTACTACACCTGTTGTATTCAGCATTTCACTGTGAGGTCTACTACACCTGATGTATTCAGCATTTCACTGTAGGTCTACCTACACCTGTTGTATTCAGCATTTCACTGAAAGGTCTACCTACACCTGTTGTATTCAGCATTTCACTAAGGTCTACTACACCTGTTGTATTCAACATTTCACTGTGAGGTCTACTACACCTGTTGTATTCAGCATTTCACTGTAGGTCTACCTACACCTGTTGTATTCAGCATTTCACTGTAAGGTCTACTACACCTGTTGTATTCAGCATTTCACTGTAAGGTCTACTACACCTGTTGTATTCAGCATGTCACTGTAGGTCTACCTACACCTGTTGTATTCAGCATTTCACTGTAAGGTCTACTACACCTGTTGTATTCAGCATTTCACTGTAAGGTCTACTACACCTGTTATATTCAGCATGTCACTCTAAGGTCTACTACACCTGTTGTATTCAGCATGTCACTCTAAGGTCTACTACACCTGTTATATTCAGCATGTCACTCTAAGGTCTACTACACCTGTTGTATTCAGCATTTCACTCTAAGGTCTACTACACCTGTTGTATTCAGCATTTCACTCTAAGGTCTACTACACCTGTTGTATTCAGCATGTCACTCTAAGGTCTACTACACCTGTTATATTCAGCATGTCACTCTAAGGTCTACTACACCTGTTGTATTCAGCATTTCACTCTAAGGTCTACTACACCTGTTGTATTCAGCATGTCACTCTAAGGTCTACTACACCTGTTGTATTCAGCATTTCACTCTAAGGTCTACTACACCTGTTGTATTCAGCATTTCACTGTAAGGTCTACTACACCTGTTGTATTCGGCATTTCACTGTGAGGTCTACTACACCTGTTGTATTCAGCATTTCACTGTGAGGTCTACTACACCTGTTGTATTCAGCATTTCACTGTGAGGTCTACTACACCTGTTGTATTCAGCATTTCACTGTGAGGTCTACTACACCTGTTGTATTCAGCATTTCACTGTAAGGTCTACTACACCTGTTGTATTCAGCATTTCACTGTAAGGTCTACCTACACCTGTTGTATTCAGCATTTCACTGTGAGGTCTACTACACCTGTTGTATTCAGCATTTCACTGTAGGGTCTACTACACCTGTTGTATTCAGCATTTCACTGTAAGGTCTACTACACCTGTTGTATTCAGCATTTCACTCTAAGGTCTACTACACCTGTTGTATTCAGCATTTCACTGTAAGGTCTACTACACCTGTTGTATTCAGCATTTCACTGTGAGGTCTACTACACCTGTTGTATTCAGCATTTCACTGTGAGGTCTACTACACCTGTTGTATTCAACATTTCACTGTAAGGTCTACCTACACCTGTTGTATTCAGCATTTCACTGTAAGGTCTACTACACCTGTTGTATTCAACATTTCACTGTAAGGTCTACCTACACCTGTTGTATTCAGCATTTCACTGTAAGGTCTACTACACCTGTTGTATTCAGCATTTCACTGTAAGGTCTACTACACCTGTTGTATTCAGCATTTCACTGTGAGGTCTACTACACCTGATGTATTCAGCATTTCACTGTAGGTCTACCTACACCTGTTGTATTCAGCATTTCACTGAAAGGTCTACCTACACCTGTTGTATTCAGCATTTCACTAAGGTCTACTACACCTGTTGTATTCAACATTTCACTGTGAGGTCTACTACACCTGTTGTATTCAGCATTTCACTGTAGGTCTACCTACACCTGTTGTATTCAGCATTTCACTGTAAGGTCTACTACACCTGTTGTATTCAGCATTTCACTGTAAGGTCTACTACACCTGTTGTATTCAGCATGTCACTGTAGGTCTACCTACACCTGTTGTATTCAGCATTTCACTGTAAGGTCTACTACACCTGTTGTATTCAGCATTTCACTGTAAGGTCTACTACACCTGTTATATTCAGCATGTCACTCTAAGGTCTACTACACCTGTTGTATTCAGCATTTCACTGTAAGGTCTACTACACCTGTTGTATTCAGCATTTCACTGTGAGGTCTACTACACCTGTTGTATTCAGCATTTCACTGTGAGGTCTACTACACCTGTTGTATTCAGCATTTCACTGTGAGGTCTACTACACCTGTTGTATTCAGCATTTCACTGTAAGGTCTACTACACCTGTTGTATTCAGCATTTCACTGTAAGGTCTACCTACACCTGTTATATTCAGCATGTCACTCTAAGGTCTACTACACCTGTTGTATTCAGCATGTCACTGTAGGTCTACCTACACCTGTTATATTCAGCATGTCACTCTAAGGTCTACTACACCTGTTGTATTCAGCATTTCACTGTAAGGTCTACCTACACCTGTTATATTCAGCATGTCACTCTAAGGTCTACTACACCTGTTGTATTCAGCATTTCACTGTAAGGTCTACCTACACCTGTTATATTCAGCATGTCACTCTAAGGTCTACTACACCTGTTGTATTCAGCATGTCACTGTAGGTCTACCTACACCTGTTATATTCAGCATGTCACTATAAGGTCTACTACACCTGTTGTATTCAGCATTTAACTGTAAGGTCTACTACACCTGTTGTATTCAGCATGTCACTGTAGGTCTACCTACACCTGTTGTATTCAGCATTTCACTGAAAGGTCTACTACACCTGTTGTATTCAGCATTTCACTGTAAGGTCTACTACACCTGTTGTATTCGGCATTTCACTGTGAGGTCTACTACACCTGATGTATTCAGCATTTCACTGTGAGGTCTACTACACCTGTTGTATTCAGCATTTCTCTGTGAGGTCTACTACACCTGTTGTATTCAGCATTTCACTGTGAGGTCTACTACACCTGATGTATTCAGCATTTCACTGTGAGGTCTACTACACCTGTTGTATTCAGCATTTCTCTGTGAGGTCTACTACACCTGTTGTATTCAGCATTTCACTGTGAGGTCTACTACACCTGTTGTATTCAGCATTTCACTGTAGGTCTACCTACACCTGTTGTATTCAGCATGTCACTGTAGGTCTACCTACACCTGTTATATTCAGCATGTCACTCTAAGGTCTACTACACCTGTTGTATTCAGCATTTCACTGTAAGGTCTACCTACACCTGTTATATTCAGCATGTCACTCTAAGGTCTACTACACCTGTTGTATTCAGCATTTCACTGTAAGGTCTACTACACCTGTTATATTCAGCATGTCACTCTAAGGTCTACTACACCTGTTGTATTCAGCATTTCACTGTGAGGTCTACTACACCTGTTGTATTCAGCATTTCACTGTAAGGTCTACTACACCTGTTATATTCAGCATGTCACTCTAAGGTCTACTACACCTGTTATATTCAGCATGTCACTCTAAGGTCTACTACACCTGTTGTATTCAGCATTTCACTGTAAGGTCTACTACACCTGTTATATTCAGCATGTCACTCTAAGGTCTACTACACCTGTTGTATTCAGCATTTCACTGTGAGGTCTACCTACACCTGTTGTATTCAGCATGTCACTGTAGGTCTACCTACACCTGTTATATTCAGCATGTCACTCTAAGGTCTACTACACCTGTTGTATTCAGCATTTCACTGTAAGGTCTACTACACCTGTTATATTCAGCATGTCACTCTAAGGTCTACTACACCTGTTGTATTCAGCATTTCACTGTGAGGTCTACCTACACCTGTTGTATTCAGCATGTCACTGTAGGTCTACCTACACCTGTTATATTCAGCATGTCACTCTAAGGTCTACTACACCTGTTGTATTCAGCATTTCACTCTAAGGTCTACTACACCTGTTGTATTCAGCATGTCACTCTAAGGTCTACTACACCTGTTATATTCAGCATGTCACTCTAAGGTCTACTACACCTGTTGTATTCAGCATTTCACTCTAAGGTCTACTACACCTGTTGTATTCAGCATGTCACTCTAAGGTCTACTACACCTGTTGTATTCAGCATTTCACTCTAAGGTCTACTACACCTGTTGTATTCAGCATTTCACTGTAAGGTCTACTACACCTGTTGTATTCGGCATTTCACTGTGAGGTCTACTACACCTGTTGTATTCAGCATTTCACTGTGAGGTCTACTACACCTGTTGTATTCAGCATTTCACTGTGAGGTCTACTACACCTGTTGTATTCAGCATTTCACTGTGAGGTCTACTACACCTGTTGTATTCAGCATTTCACTGTAAGGTCTACTACACCTGTTGTATTCAGCATTTCACTGTAAGGTCTACCTACACCTGTTGTATTCAGCATTTCACTGTGAGGTCTACTACACCTGTTGTATTCAGCATTTCACTGTAGGGTCTACTACACCTGTTGTATTCAGCATTTCACTGTAAGGTCTACCTACACCTGTTGTATTCAGCATTTCACTGTGAGGTCTACTACACCTGTTGTATTCAGCATTTCACTGTAAGGTCTACCTACACCTGTTGTATTCAGCATTTCACTGTGAGGTCTACTACACCTGTTGTATTCAGCATTTCACTGTGAGGTCTACTACACCTGTTGTATTCAGCATTTCACTGTAAGGTCTACTACACCTGTTGTATTCAGCATTTCACTAAGGTCTACTACACCTGTTGTATTCAGCATTTCACTGTAAGGTCTACTACACCTGTTGTATTCAGCATTTCACTGTAAGGTCTACTACACCTGTTGTATTCAGCATTTCACTGTAAGGTCTACTACACCTGTTGTATTCAGCATTTCACTGTGAGGTCTACTACACCTGTTGTATTCAGCATTTCACTGTAAGGTCTACTACACCTGTTGTATTCGGCGCACGTGGCAAATAAACTTTGATTTGATTTGATTAGACAATACAGACAATATAAAATACCTGACAGGAAACACATTTAACATTCAGTTGATGCTTTCTACTTCCTGTCCAGTCATATGGTCTATCACATCAGATGTAAAAAAAATAAAAAAATCTTGAAGATGAATTTACTTTTTGCCTGAGAAATATGGATGGGTAAAGAGTTCCATTCAGCTATGGCTCTATACAAAACTGTAGATTTAAGGCAATTTGTCCCTGGCTTGGGTTGTTTTAGCTGCCCTTAATTTGCCAGTTTGGTTTGGTGGTTATGCGTGTTGCTAGTATGTACTAATTGGCATGAAAAATGCTGTTTTTTTTTTTAAATCTGAAGACTAGATAGTAATTTGTTTCTAACGCGAAGCCATGACAGATTCTGATGCATTTGGATAATATTCATACGGATCGAGTAATGAAGAGCTAATCTGGCTGCCCTGTTTTGAGCAATGAAGAGCTAATCTGGCTGCCCTGTTTTGAGCAATGAAGAGCTAATCTGGCTGCCCTGTTTTGTGCAACGAAGAGCTAATCTGGCTGCCCTGTTTTGAGTAATGAAGAGCTAATCTGGCTGCCCTGTTTTGAGTAATGAAGAGCTAATCTGGCTGCCCTGTTTTGTGCAACGAAGAGCTTATCTGGCTGCCCTGTTTTGAGCAATGAAGAGCTAATCTGGCTGCCCTGTTTTGTGCAATGAAGAGCTAATCTGGCTGCCCTGTTTTGAGCAATGAAGAGCTAATCTGGCTGCCCTGTTTTGAGTAATGAAGAGCTAATCTGGCTGCCCTGTTTTGTGCAATGAAGAGCTTATCTGGCTGCCCTGTTTTGAGCAATGAAGAGCTAATCTGGCTGCCCTGTTTTGTGCAACGAAGAGCTAATCTGGCTGCCCTGTTTTGAGCAATGAAGAGCTAATCTGGCTGCCATGTTTTGAGCAATGAAGAGCTAATCTGGCTGCCCTGTTTTGAGCAATGAAGAGCTAATCTGGCTGCCCTGTTTTGTGCAACGAAGAGCTAATCTGGCTGCCCTGTTTTGAGCAATGAAGAGCTAATCTGGCTGCCCTGTTTTGTGCAACGAAGAGCTAATCTGGCTGCCCTGTTTTGAGAAATGAAGAGCTAATCTGGCTGCCATGTTTTGAGCAATGAAGAGCTAATCTGGCTGCCCTGTTTTGAGTAATGAAGAGCTAATCTGGCTGCCCTGTTTTGTGCAACGAAGAGCTAATCTGGCTGCCCTGTTTTGAGCAATGAAGAGCTAATCTGGCTGCCCTGTTTTGAGAAATGAAGAGCTAATCTGGCTGCCATGTTTTGAGCAATGAAGAGCTAATCTGGCTGCCCTGTTTTGAGTAATGAAGAGCTAATCTGGCAGCCCTGTTTAGAGTGTTTTTGAGCTTTGTTATATCTTTCTTTGCTGCAGATGACGATATAACTGGACAGTACTCTAAGTGTGATAGGACCAGGGATTGACCATATAACTGGACAGTACTCTAAGTGACCAGGGATTGACCATATAACAGGACAGTACTCTAAGTGTGATAGAACCAGGGATTGACCATATAACCAGACAGTACTCTAAGTGTGATAGGACCAGGGATTGACCATATAACCAGACAGTACTCTAAGTGTGATAGGACCAGGGATTGACTATATAACTGGACAGTACTCTAAGTGTGATAGGACCAGGGATAGACCATATAACCAGACAGTACTCTAAGTGTGATAGGACCAGGGATTGACTATATAACTGGACAGTACTCTACGTGTGATAGGACCACGGATAGACCATATAACTGGACAGTACTCTAAGTGTGATAGGACCAGGGATAGACCATATAACCAGACAGTACTCTAAGTGTGATAGGACCAGGGACAGTATTCTAAGTGACCAGGGATTGACCATATAACTGGACAGTACTCTAAGTGTGATAGGACCAGGGATAGACCATATAACCAGACAGTACTCTAAGTGTGATAGGACCAGGGACAGTACTCTAAGTGACCAGGGATTGACCATATAACTGGACAGTACTCGACACTACATGTTATAGCTGGGACCCTTTGGATGCCAAATCAGAGGAAGATTTTCAAACGGTAAGTGAATATTTAATGGCCATTTGTGAATTTATGAAACCTGTGCCGGTGGAAAAATATTTTGATGTGGGGCGCCGTCCTCAAACAATCACATGGCATGTTTTCGCTGTAATGGCTACTGTAAATCAGACAGTGCAGTTAGACTAACAAGAATTTAAGCTTTCAACCGATATAAGACACTTATATGTACCTAAATGTTTAATATCCATATTTTTTAAGAGTATTTATTTGAATTGCGCGGCCTCCAGTTTCACCGGAACATACGCCGAGCCCTAAGTTAAAGAACCTCAAACAATATTGCCCATAAAACTGTTACTGGCTTTTATTTGAATGCAGAGGGAGCATTTTAGCTCCAGGCTTGTGATGAAGGACGCAGTGCTGGCCAATCCTGGGCTTTATTTTCATACCAGTCATGGACGCAGCGAATCACTGACCTTTGGAGAGGGTAAAGGGGTGGGGTTGTTGTTCAGGAGGACAGCGGTGTTTAGCTAACGTATAGCCCCAGATTAAATATTGTGTATGACTGAACTGCAGTCGAACGTTGGCGGGCTGGGCTGTAGTCTCTGTTAACATGAATACATTGCTAACTCTCTGCCCGATAGAGTAGAGCTGCAACGCAGGACTGAATGCATCTAAGCTTTTGTTTCAATGTACCACCAATCTGTCTGAGCTATAGGGGTGGCTACAGTTGGTGTGTGTGTGTGTGTGTGTGTGTGTGTGTGTGTGTGTGTGTGTGTGTGTGTGTGTGTGTGTGTGTGTGTTTGTGTGCGTGCGTGCGTGCGTGCGTGTGTGAGTGTGTGTGTGTTAGTGTAAATCATAGCCATTACATAAGCGAGGCGACTTTAGTGCAGCTTTGTCATTAGTGTGTGATTACGTCTTACACACTGAACTGTCCACATAGTACTGAATCATCCACATAGTAACAGGGCCCTCCACATAGTAACAGAGCCATCCACATAGTAACAGGGCCCTCCACATAGTAACAGGGCCCTCCACATAGTAACAGGGCCCTTCACATAGTAACAGGGCCATCCACATAGTAGCAGCGCCATCCACATAGTAACAGAGCCATCCACATGGTAACAGCGCCATCCACATAGTAACAGAGCCCTCCACATGGTAACAGGGCCCTCCACATAGTAACAGAGCCCTCCACATGGTAACAGGGCCATCCACATAGTAACATGGCCCTTCACATAGTAACAGGGCCATCCACATAGTAGCAGCGGCATCCACATAGTAACAGAGCCCTCCACATGGTAACAGGGCCCTCCACATAGTAACAGGGCCCTCCACATGGTAACAGGGCCCTCCACATGGTAACAGGGCCATCCACATAGTAACAGGGCCCTCCACATAGTAACAGGGCCATCCACATGGTAACAGGGCCATCCACATAGTAACAGGGCCATCCACATAGTAACAGGGCCATCCACATGGTAAGAGGGCCATCCACATAGTAACAGGGCCATCCACATGGTAACAGGGCCATCCACATAGTAACAGGGCCATCCACATAGTAACAGGGCCCTCCACATGGTAACAGGGCCATCCACATAGTAACAGGACCATCCACATAGTAACAGGGCCATCCACATAGTAACAGGGCCATCCATATTGTAACAGGGCCATCCACATAGTAACAGGGCCCTCCACATAGTAACATGGCCCTCCATATAGTAACAGGGCCATCCACATAGTAACAGGGCCATCCACATAGTAACAGGGCCCTCCACATAGTAACAGGGCCATCCACATAGTAACAGGGCCATCCACATAGTAACATGGCCCTCCACATAGTAACATGGCCCTCCACATAGTAACAGGGTCATCCACATAGTAACAGGGCCCTCCACATAGTAACAGGGCCCTCCACGTGGTAACAGGGCCTTCCACATAGTAACATGGCCATTCACATAGTAACAGGGCCATCCACATAGTAACAGGGCCCTCCATATAGTAACAGGGCCCTCCACATGGTAACAGGGCCCTCCACATGGTAACAGGGCCATCCACATAGTAACAGGGCCCTCCACATAGTAACAGGGCCATCCACATGGTAACAGGGCCATCCACATAGTAACAGGGCCATCCACATAGTAACAGGGCCATCCACATGGTAAGAGGGCCATCCACATAGTAACAGGGCCATCCACATGGTAACAGGGCCATCCACATAGTAACAGGGCCATCCACATAGTAGCAGGGCCCTCCACATGGTAACAGGGCCATCCACATAGTAACAGGGCCATCCACATAGTAACAGGGCCATCCACATAGTAACAGGGCCATCCATATTGTAACAGGGCCATCCACATAGTAACAGGGCCCTCCACATAGTAACATGGCCCTCCATATAGTAACAGGGCCATCCACATAGTAACAGGGCCATCCACATAGTAACAGGGCCCTCCACATAGTAACAGGGCCATCCACATAGTAACAGGGCCATCCACATAGTAACATGGCCCTCCACATAGTAACATGGCCCTCCACATAGTAACAGGGTCATCCACATAGTAACAGGGCCCTCCACATAGTAACAGGGCCCTCCACGTGGTAACAGGGCCTTCCACATAGTAACATGGCCATTCACATAGTAACAGGGCCATCCACATAGTAACAGGGCCCTCCATATAGTAACAGGGCCCTCCACATAGTAACAGGGCCATCCACATAGTAACAGGGCCATCCACATAGTAACAGGGCCATCCACATAGTAACAGGGCCATCCACATAGTAACAGGGCCATCCACATAGTAACAGGGCCATCCACATAGTAACAGGGCCCTCCACATAGTAACAGGGCCCTCCACATAGTAACAGGGCCATCCACATAGTAACAGGGCCATAAACATAGTAACAGGGCCATTCACATAGTAACAGGGCCCTCCACATAGTAACAGGGCCATCCACATGGTAACAGAGCCCTACACATAGTAACAAGGTCATACACATAGTAACAGGGCCCTCCACATAGTAACAGGGCCATCCACATAGTAACAGGGCCATCCACATAGTAACAGGGCCATCCACATAGTAACAGGGCCATCCACATAGTAACAGGGCCATCCACATAGTAACAGGGCCATCCACATAGTAACAGGGCCATCCACATAGTAACAGGGCCATCCACATAGTAACAGGGCCATCCACATAGTAACAGGGCCATCCACATAGTAACAGGGGCCTCCACATAGTAACAGGGCCATCCACATAGTAACTGGGCCCTCCACATAGTAACAGGGCCATCCACATAGTAACAGGGCCATAAACATAGTAACAGGGCCATTCACATAGTAACAGGGCCCTCCACATAGTAACAGGGCCATCCACATAGTAACAGGGCCCTCCACATAGTAACAGGGCCCTGCACATAGTAACAGGGCCATCCACATAGTAACAGGGCCATACACATAGTAACAGGGCCCTCCACATAGTAACAGGGCCCTACACATAGTAACATGGCCCTCCACATAGTAACATGGCCCTCCACATAGTAACAGGGCCCTCCACATAGTAACAGGGCCATCCACATAGTAACAGGGCCATAAACATAGTAACAGGGCCATTCACATAGTAACAGGGCCCTCCACATAGTAACAGGGCCATCCACATGGTAACAGAGCCCTCCACATAGTAACAAGGTCATACACATAGTAACAGGGCCCTCCACATAGTAACAGGGCCATCCACATAGTAACAGGGCCATCCACATAGTAACAGGGCCATCCACATAGTAACAGGGCCATCCACATAGCAACAGGGCCATCCACATAGTAACAGGGCCATCCACATAGTAACAGGGCCATCCACATAGTAACAGGGCCCTCCACATAGTAACAGGGCCCTCCACATAGTAACAGGGCCATCCACGTAGTAACAGGGCCATAAACATAGTAACAGGGCCATTCACATAGTAACAGGGCCCTCCACATAGTAACAGGGCCATCCACATAGTAACAGGGCCCTCCACATAGTAACAGGGCCATCCACATAGTAACAGGGCCATAAACATAGTAACAGGGCCATTCACATAGTAACAGGGCCCTCCACATAGTAACAGGGCCATCCACATGGTAACAGAGCCCTCCACATAGTAACAAGGTCATACACATAGTAACAGGGCCCTCCACATAGTAACAGGGCCATCCACATAGTAACAGGGGCCTCCACATAGTAACAGGGCCATCCACATAGTAACTGGGCCCTCCACATAGTAACAGGGCCATCCACATAGTAACAGGGCCATAAACATAGTAACAGGGCCATTCACATAGTAACAGGGCCCTCCACATAGTAACAGGGCCATCCACATAGTAACAGGGCCATACACATAGTAACAGGGCCCTGCACATAGTAACAGGGCCATCCACATAGTAACAGGGCCATACACATAGTAACATGGCCATTCACATAGTAACAGGGCCCTCCACATAGTAACAGGGCCATCCACATAGTAACAGGGCCCTGCACATAGAAACAGGGCCATCCACATAGTAACAGGGCCATACACATAGTAACATGGCCATCCACATAGTAACAGGGCCATCCACATAGTAACAGGGCCATCCACATAGTAACAGGGCCATCCACATAGTAACAGGGCCATTCACATAGTAACAGGGTCATACCCATAGTAGCAGGGCCATCCACATAGTAACAGGGCCATCCACATAGTAGCAGGTTCATACACATAGTAACAGGGCCATTCACATAGTAACAGGGTCATTCACATAGTAACAGGGCCCTTTACACTGTTAGATTCATGCATTACTGTATAGCTGTGGTTTATAACCAGCCTAATTACAAAGATAAGTTATCACCACAGTACAATAGACTACTATAGGTTCAGGGTAGACAGACAGACAGACAGACCATTGTATATTTCTCTCTCGATAATGACACACAGACACACACAGAAACGGACGTGATAGACGGAGAGGAGTCGTCAACATGTTGTACTGGTATGTTTGAAAGATCACATCTGTTGAATATGTTTGATATAAGAATCAGAGACAATAGCAGGACTATGAGTCACAATAACCCCAACATGTGAGGACACCACGGCTTTGCAGTATTTATTATGTTTTCACAAAGACCAAACAACTCTCTCTCTCTCCCTCTCTCTCCCTCTCTCTCTCTCTCCCTCTCTCCTTCTCTCTCTCTCTCTCTCTCTCTCTCTCTCTCTCTCCCTCTCTCCTTCTCTCTCTCTCTCTCTCTCTCCCTCTCTCTCTCTCTCTCTCTCTCTCTCTCTCGCTCTCTCTCTCCCTCTCTCTCTCCTTCTCTCCTTCTCTCTCTCTCTCTCTCTCTCCCTCTCTCCTTCTCTCTCTCTCTCTCTCTCTCTCTCTCTCTCTCTCTCTCGCTCTCTCTCTCCCTCTCTCTCTCCTTCTCTCCTTCTCTCTCTCTCTCTCTCTCTCCCTCTCTCCTTCTCTCTCTCTCTCTCTCTCTCTCTCTCTCTCTCTCTCTCTCCCTCTTTCTCTCCTTCTCTCATTCTCTCTCTCTCTCTACCTCTCTCTCTCTCCCTCTCTCTCCTACTCTCCTTCTCTCTCTCTCTCTCTCTCTCTCTCTCTCTCTCTCCCTCTCTCCTTCTCTCTCTCTCTCTCTCTCTCTCTCTCTCTCTCTGTCTGTCTGTCTGTCTGTCTGTCTGTCTGTCTGTCTGTCTTTCTGTCTTTCTGTCTCGTACCCCCTCTCCCCAGACAGACAGACAGATGCAGGCATCGCTGGGATGTGGGATATGGATATGGATTCCCATTGAATAATAGGGATGTTTTTCTACTCCTGGAAATTAAATAAATATCTATTTTATTTGCATTGTACCCCTGAGTATATTTTGCAATGGGGAATAGAAACTGGGAGAGCGATGTTGAGGGTGTGTGTGTCCGTGTGTGTCCGTGTGTGACCATGTAAGTGAGTCCCAATGCTGTTGTGTCCTGGAGTGTACCACTCTGCCTTTTCATCTTCAACCTTCACTAACCACTTCACTCCTTTCTTTTCCTCTCTCTCTCCCCCTCTCTCTCTCTCTCTCTCTCTCTCTCTCTCTCTCTCTCCATCCCTCTCCCTCTCCCTCTCCCTCTCCCTCTCCCTCTCCCTCTCTCTCTCTTGCTAGCTCTCCCTCCTCTAAATTCCTACTTTCAATTCATTCCCTCTTTCTTTTCTCTCTTTCTCGTTCCCCTTGCCTGTATAACTGTTATTATAGACCACAGTTTGTCTGTATAAATGTTAATATAGACTACAGTTTGCCTGTATAAATGTTAATATAGACTACAGTTTGCCTGTATAACTGTTATTAGAGACTACAGTTTGCCTGTATAAATGTTAATATAGACTACAGTTTGTCTGTTTAACGGTATACATGTTAATATAGACTACAGTTTGCCTGTATAAATGTTAATATAGACTACAGTTTGTCTGTTTAACGGTATAAATGTTAATATAGACTACAGTTTGTCTGTATACATGTTAATATAGACTACAGTTTGCCTGTATAAATGTTCATATAGACTATGGTTTGTCTGTATACATGTTAATATAGACTACAGTTTGTCTGTATAACTGTATAAATGTTAATATAGACTACAGTTTGTCTGTATACATGTTAATATAGACTACAGTTTGTCTGTATACATGTTAATATAGACTACAGTTTGCCTGTATAAATGTTCATATAGACTACAGTTTGCCTGTATAAATGTTAATATAGACTACAGTTTGCCTGTATAAATGTTCATATAGACTACAGTTTGTCTGTATAAATGTTAATATAGACTACAGTTTGCCTGTATAAATGTTCATATAGAGTACAGTTTGTCTGTATACATGTTAATATAGACTACAGTTTGCCTGTATAACTGTTAATATAGACTACAGTTTGCCTGTATAAATGTTAATATAGACTACAGTTTGCCTGTATAACTGTATAAATGTTAATATAGACTACAGTTTGCCTGTATAACTGTTAATATAGACTACCGTTTGCCTGTATAGATGTATAAATGTTCATATAGACTACAGTTTGCCTGTATAACTGTTAATATAGACTACAGTTTGCCTGTATAGATGTATAAATGTTAATATAGACTACAGTTTGCCTGTATAACTGTATAAATGTTAATATAGACTACAGTTTGCCTGTATAACTGTTAATATAGACTACCGTTTGCCTGTATAGATGTATAAATGTTCATATAGACTACAGTTTGCCCGTATAAATGTTAATATAGACTACAGTTGCCTGTATAACTGGGCTAAATTCATCACTCAAGGCCAGAACTCACAGTCTCATTCAATAACAATAGCTTGTTGTTCAGGGTTCAAATGCCACTGATACTTATCATCATTTAATGTTGCATGTTAAATTAGATTCCTTATACAACTAGCGGCCAGAAGAGTACCTAAGGGTGAGTTGTACACCCCTCCTCCTCCTCTACCTCCTCTTCTCCTTTCTTCCACATGCAGATTGGGCTGTTATGAGCTGTCTGTTGTGATTAATGACATGGAGAAATGACCTGCCCACTCCCACGGTATGTCACACGCACGCACGAACGCACACACGGGGACACACACACACACACACACACACACACACACACACACACACACACACACACACACACACACACACGGTTCGATATGACTGAGACATGGCATGAACACAAGTAGATACACGTATAGACACACACAGACAAGGGGGACTGACAGTAGTATGTGTTTAGGGTTTGTTTGTGAAAAGGAGCAGAGTTGAGACAGACCAGCTGTCCAAGTGAAATGGAAGCATATTGTACCAGTGAAATGGAAGCATATTGTCCCAGTGAAATGGAAGCATATTGTCCCAGTGAAATGGAAGCATATTGTCCCAGTGAAATGGAAGCATGTTGTCCCAGTGAAATGGAAGCATATTGTCCCAGTGAAATGGAAGCATATTGACCCAGTGAAATGGAAGCATATTGTCCCAGTGAAATGGAAGCATGTTGTCCCAGTGAAATGGAAGCATGTTGTCCCAGTGAAATGGAAGCATGTTGTCCCAGTGAAATGGAAGCATATTGTCCCAGTGAAATGGAAGCATATTGTCCCAGTGAAATGGAAGCATATTGTCCCAGTGAAATGGAAGCATATTGTCCCAGTGAAATGGAAGCATATTGTCCCAGTGAAATGGAAGCATGTTGTCCCAGTGAAATGGAAGCATGTTGTCCCAGTGAAATGGAAGCATATTGTCCCAGTGAAATGGAAGCATATTGTCCCAGTGAAATGGAAGCATGTTGTCCCAGTGAAATGGAAGCATATTGTCCCAGTGAAATGGAAGCATGTTGTCCCAGTGAAATGGAAGCATGTTGTCCCAGTGAAATGGAAGCATATTGTCCCAGTGAAATGGAAGCATATTGTCCCAGTGAAATGGAAGCATGTTGTCCCAGTGAAATGGAAGCATGTTGTCCCAGTGAAATGGAAGCATATTGTCCCAGTGAAATGGAAGCATATTGTCCCAGTGAAATGGAAGCATGTTGTCCCAGTGAAATGGAAGCATGTTGTCCCAGTGAAATGGAAGCATATTGTCCCAGTGAAATGGAAGCATATTGTCCCAGTGAAATGGAAGCATATTGTCCCAGTGAAATGGAAGCATATTGTCCCAGTGAAATGGAAGCATATTGTCCCAGTGAAATGGAAGCATATTGTCCCAGTGAAATGGAAGCATATTGTCCCAGTGAAATGGAAGCATATTGTCCCAGTGAAATGGAAGCATATTGTCCCAGTGAAATGGAAGCATATTGTCCCAGTGAAATGGAAGCATATTGTCCCAGTGAAATGGAAGCATATTGTCCCAGTGAAATGGAAGCATATTGTCCCAGTGAAATGGAAGCATATTGTCCCAGTGAAATGGAAGCATATTGTCCCAGTGAAATGGAAGCATATTGTCCCAGTGAAATGGAAGCGTGTTGTTCTTTGGCTGTCCCCATAGGAGAACCCTTTGAATAACCCCTTTTTGTTTCAAGTAGAACCCTTTTGAGTTCCCTGTAGAAACTTTTCCACAAAGGATTCTACCTGGATCCCAAAATAGTTTTACCTGTGACCAAAAATGATTCTCCTATAATGACAGCCGTAGAACCCTTTTGGAACCCTTTCTTCTAAGAGTCATTAGGATTGGAGAGAGAGAGAGAGTAACAGAGAGAGAGTAACAGAGAGAGAGAGTAACAGAGAGAGAGTAACAGAGATTCTGGGGTGCAAAGGAGTAAAAAATATAAAATAACAGTATGGGGATGAGGTAGTTGGATGGGCTATTTACAAGATGGTCTATGTATAGGTGCAATGATCTGTGAGCTGCTCTGACAGCTGGTGCTTAAAGCTAGTGAGGGAGATATGAGTCTCCAGCTTCAGAGATTTTTGCAATTAGTTTCAGTCATTGGCAGCAGAGAACTGGAAGGAAAAGCAGCCAAAATGAGGAGTTGGCTTTGGGGATGACTAGTGAAATATACCTGCTGGAGCGCGTGCTACGTGTTGGTGCTGCTATGGTGACCAGTGAGCTGAGATAAGACGGGGCTTTACCTATCAGAGACTTATAGATGACCTGGAGCCAGTGGGTTTGGCGACGAGTATGAAGAGAGGACCAGCCAACGAGAGCATACAGGTCGCAGTGGTGGGTAGTATATGTGGCATTGGTGACAAAACGGATGGCACTGTAATAAACTGCATCCAATTTGCTGAGTAGAGTGTTGGAGGCTATTTTGTATAATGACATCACCGAAGTCAAGGATCGGCAGGATAGTCAGTTTTACGAGGGTATGTTTGGCAGCATGAGTGAAGGAGGCTT
>NC_143023.1:97571366-97646366 GCF_057628025.1 Oncorhynchus mykiss
AGAGAGAAAGAAAGAGAGATGGGAGAAAGAGCAGGAGCAGGGGAAGAACAGAGCACTAGAGGAGAAGAACAGATCACTAGAGAAGAACAGAGCACTAGAGAAGAAGAACCCGAACACTAGAGGAGAAGAACAGAACATTAGAGAAGAAGAACAAAGCACTAGAGAAGAAGAACAGAGCACTAGAGAAGAAGAACAGAACACTAGAGGAGAAGAACAGAGCACTAGAGAAGAAGAACAGAACACTAGAGAAGAAGAACAGAGCACTAGAGAAGAAGAACAGAGCACTAGAGGAGAAGAACAGAGCACTAGAGAAAAACATGGAAACTAGAGAAGAAGAACAGACCACTAGAGGAGAAGAACAGAGTACTAGAGGAGAAGAACAGAGCACTAGAGGAGAAGAACAGAGCACTAGAGGAGAATACCAGAACACTAGAGAAGAAGAACAGAGCACTAGAGGAGAAGAACAGAGCACTAGAGGAGAAGACCAGAACACTAGAGAAGAACAGAGCACTAGAGAAGAAGAACAGAGCACTAGAGGAGAAGAACAGAGCACTAGAGGAGAAGACCAGAACACTAGAGAAGAACAGAGCACTAGAGAAGAAGAACAGAGCACTAGAGAAGAAGAACAGAGCACTATAGGAGAAGAACAGAGCACTAGAGAAGAAGAACAGACCACTAGAGGAGAAGAACAGAGCACTAGAGGAGAAGAACAGAGCACTAGAGAAGAAGAACAGAACACTAGAGAAGAACAGAGCAATAGAGGAGAAGATGAGAAAGATGACGTATGACACAGAACAACCCATTAGGGAGCTGGCCACTCCCAGAGAAGCCATCAGAACAACCCATTAGAGAGCTGGCCACTCTCCCAGAGAAGCCATCAGAACAACCCATTAGAGCGCTGGCCACTCTCCCAGAGAAGCCATCAGAACAACCCATTAGCGAGCTGGCCATTCTCCCAGAGAAGCCATCAGAACAACCCATTAGAGAGCTGGCCACTCTCCCAGAGAAGCCATCAGAACAACCCATTAGAGAGCTGGCCACTCTCCCAGAGAAGCCACCAGAACAACCCATTAGCAAGCTGACCACTCTCCCAGAGAAGTCAGCAGAACAGCCCAACTCAGACCCTGACCATAGCCTCGACATCACAGGAGGACAGACAAATGAAGAACCCAAAGACCAGGAGAACCTGGATCCCCCCCCCCTCCCCACCCCCCACCCACACCCACTAAGGACATACACAAGCCATAGATTGTACTCCTCAAACAGGAAATATATGCAAGAAAATAAACCTTTCCCAAACACAGAGTGTCTAAACTCTGGTGTCCAAACACCCTGCATGCCCTAGACCTTCTGTCTGAGGACCAACTAGGTTTACCCAGCCACATGATAATACACACAGGCACAAACAACCTGAGAACACAGCAGGAAAGGGTGGCCACAGCACTCAAGGGAGTGATTGAAAAAGCTTCTTCTACTTTCCACCAAGTATGTGGTCTGTTGATATCCCTCTAGTGGGATAACCCCCCGCTCTAAGGGTTATCGTCGGATGGAATCACAGTGTCCCCGACCCCCTGTCCCGTTCCCGTCCCAGCCTCCAGTGTCTATGCTGCAGTATGTGCTGGGGGCGAGGGTCAGTCTGTTATATCTGGCGTAATTCTCCTCTTTTATCTGGTGTCCTGTGTGAATTTAAGTATACTTCCTCTAATTATCTCTCCCTCTCTCCCTCCCCTCCTCGAGGACCTGAGCCCTAGGACCATGCATCAGAGCTACCTGGCCTGATGACTCCTGGCTGTCCACAGTCCATCTGGTCATGCTGCGGCTCCAGTTTCAACTTTTCTGCCTGCGGCTATGGAACCCTGACCTGTTCACTGGACGTGCTACCTTGTCCAATACCTGCTGTTTTCGACCTGCTCTCTCTCTCTCTCTCTCTCTCTGGCCCTAAAGGCCATGCACTCTTATAATCTCCACCCTGCACAGCCAGAAGAAGACTGCCCACCCCTCAGAATCTGGTTCCTCTCTAGGTTTCTTCCTAGGTTCTTGCCTTGCATCAGTCTTAACGTCAACAGTGACAAAGCAACTCCGGATTGCTGACCGTCTAGGAAGAGTTGCAAAGAAAAGGCCATATCTCAGACTGGCCAATAAATAAAATATTAAGATGGGCAAAAGAACACAGATACTGGACAGAGGAACTCTGCCTAGAAGGCCAGCATCCTGGAGTCGTCTCTTCACTGGTGTTTTGCAGGTACTATTTAATGAAGCAAACTAGACACTCTAATGTACTTGTCCTCTTGTTCAGTTGTGCACCGGGGCCTCCCACTCCTCTTTCTATTCTGGTTAGAGACAGTTTTCCCTGTTCTGTGAAGGGAGTAGTACACAGCGCTGTATGATATCTTCAGTTTCTTGGCAATTTCTCGCACGTTAATAGCCTTAATTTCTCAGAACAAGAATAGACTGAGGAGTTTCAGAAGAAAGTCCTTTGTTTCTAGCCATTTCGAGCCTGTAATCGAACCCACACATGCTGGTGCACCAGATACTCAACTAGTCCAGTTTTATTGATTCTTTAATCAGTGCAACAGTTTTCAGATGTTCTAACATAGTTGCAAAATGGTTTTCTAATGATCAATTAGCCTTTTAAAATGATACTTTTGGATTAGCTAACACAACGTATCATTGGAACACAGGAGTGATGGTTGCTGATAACGGGCCTATGTACATATTCCATTAAAAATCTGTCATTTCCAGCTACAATAGTCCTTTACATCGTTAACAATGTCTACACTGTATTTCTGATCAATTTGAACAAATTTATTTATATAGCCCTTCGTACATCAGCTGATATCTCAAAGTGCTGTACAGAAACCCAGCCTAAAACCCCAAACAGCAAGCAATTTGATGTTATTTTTAATGGACATTTCTAAGTGACCCCATGGTCACTGGTCTCACCTGGTCTCACCTGGCCTCACCTGGTCTCACCTGGCCTCACCTGGCCTCACCTGGCCTCACCGGACTCAGAAATCAAACGTCTGCTGTTTGATGATTATCTGGTCATGGCGGTGGCGGTACAGATCTACTCATCTCTCCTAAACTGAGATTTTCTCTTTTCTCTCACACCTGTCCATCTCCTCATTTGATTCCATGCTGTCACTGTCACTTGTACACTCAAGCTTAACATTATTGTCATCTATCGCCCACCAGGTGCCCTTGGAGAATTCCTCAATGAGCTTGACACCTTGTTAATAAGTACGATAGCTCACCGCTCTTTGTACTTCAATCTCCCGACGTCTGCTTTCGAGAAATTAATTAATAAACACTTTTTTTTCTCCCCAATATTCGTGTTATCCAATTATTGGCAGTTACGCCCTTGTCCCATCGCTGCATCTCCCGTACGGACTCTGGAGAGGCGAAGGTCGAGAGTCACGCGTCCTCCGAAACACGACCCCGGAATCCAGCCGCACCAAAGGAAATGTACAGCTGTCGCCCGAAGTCAGCGCCCTGCCGCCAAAAGGAGTTGCTAGAGCACATTGGGACGAGGAGGTCAGCAGGTCAAACCCTCCCCTCACCTGGACAGCGCTTGTCCAATTGTACGCCGTCTCATAGGTCTCCCAGTCATCGACCCGGATCTGTAGTGACGCCTCTAGTACTACTGCTGCTGCGCCACTCGGGAAGCCTCTTTGATTAATTTCTTTACAACTCTCTTTCTTTACCAGGCAAGTCAGTTAAGAACAAATTCTTATTTTCAATGACAGCCTGGGTTAACTGCCTTGTTTAGGGGCAGAACGACAGACTTGTACCTTGTCAGCTCGGGGATTTGAACTTGCAACCTTCTGGTTACTAGTCTAACGCCCTAACCACTAGGCTACCTGCCGCCCCTCCACTCTAACCATTACGCTACCTGCCGCCCCTCCACTCTAACCACTAGGCAACCTGCCGCCCCTCCTTTCTAACCACACGCTACCTGCTGCCCCTCCACTCTAACCACTACGCTACCTGCCGTCCCTACACTCTAACCACTACGCTACCTGCCGCCCCAAACTCTCTCTTTTGACCTCACCCTTTCCCAATCCCCTCCAACTCACAAGGCAATATGACCTCATCTTTACTAGCCTACTAATCTCACCTCAACCTCCCTCCAGGTCTCTGATCACTACTTTCTTTCCTTTTCTATCTCCCTTTCCTCCAACCCTAAACCCTCAGCCGCTACCCAGACGGTCATGCGCCGTCGCAATCTTTGCTCTTTCTCTCCCACAACTCTCTCCTCCTCTATCCTATCATGGTCTCCTGATTCTGTCACTTTGACCCTGCTTTCATCCGTTCCTGCATCCTATGACTTGCACTGTACCCTGTCCTCTGCAGGCGGCTAAATGACTCATTGCGATCTTACAGAACAGGGCTGCGGTTAGCTGAGCGAAAATGGAGGAAAACTAAACTTCCAGAGGACCTATCATCCTTCCACTCCCTCCTCTCTACCTTCTCTTCCTCAGTATCTGCTGCTAAAGCCACTTTCTACCACTCTAAATGTCAAGCGTCTGCCTCTGACCCTGGGAAATTATTTTCCACCTTCTCCTCCTTACGTAATCCTCCACCTCCTCCCCCTCCCTCTCTGTGGACGTCTTTGTCAACCACTTTGAAAAAAAGGTTGGCAACATTCACTACTCATTCACTCAGCCTATTGAGTCCACTGGTCTCACTCACACTCACACTAACACCTTGACCCCCCCCCCCCCCCCCCCCCCTCCCCTCTCTCTCCAAATGACATCCTGCAACTAGTGAGGCCTGGCCACGCCCGACAACCTGAACGGTCGACCCTCCCTTCTCCAGACCATCTCTGGAGACCATCTCCCATTCCTCACTTACCCCATGAACTCATCCATGACCACTGGCTTCGTCCCCTATGACTTTAAAACGGCCTGAGTTGCTCCCCTTCTCAAGAAACCAACACTTGACTCATCTGACTTCAAAAACTATAGACCTGTATCCCTTCTTTCTGTTCTTTCTAAAACACTTGAGCGTGCTGTTTCTGACCATCTCTCTTGTTATGTCTCTGTCAGGCTCCAGTCAGGTTTCAAGACGGGTCACTCCACCGAGACTGCTCTTCTCTGTGTCATGGAGGCTCTCCGCACTGAGAAGCTGTCTCTCTTTGCTCTGTTCTCATCAGCCTTGATCTATTTGCTGTCTTTGATACTATGAACCATCATAGCCTCCTCTCCACCCTCTCAGGCATCTCAGGTTCTGCACACTCTTGGATTACAGGCCGCTCCTACCAGGTGATAGTGGAGAGGATCTGTGTCTGCACCACATACTCTCACTACTGGTGTCCCCCAGGGCTCGGTTCTAAGCCCTCTCCTCTTCTCTCTATACACAAAGTGCCGTCATATCCTCACATGGTCTCTCCTATCATTGCTATGCGGATGACAATGAACTACTTTTCTCCTTCCCCCCTTCTGATACCCAGGTGGTGACATGCATCTCTCCATGCCTGGCAGATATCTCAACTTGGATGTCGGCCCATCACCTCTAGCTCAACCTCTACAAGACAGAACTGCTCTTCCTACGGTGAAGGCCTGCCCGGTCAAAGACAACTCCTCAGTGTCGCCCTCCCATAGTGCAAAGACCCTTGACTCTGGATAACACCCTGTCATTCTCCTTCAAACATCAAAGCTCCTGCAGGTTCATGCTTTACAACGTTCGTAGATTTTTCCCTCACCAATGTACACACAATATCCCATAATGACAAAGGAAAAAACAGGTTTATCCATTTCTTAGCATTTATAAGAAATA
This sequence comes from Oncorhynchus mykiss, assembly GCF_057628025.1. Classification (NCBI taxonomy): domain Eukaryota; kingdom Metazoa; phylum Chordata; class Actinopteri; order Salmoniformes; family Salmonidae; genus Oncorhynchus; species Oncorhynchus mykiss. The sequence goes on from NC_143023.1 coordinate 97,577,145, forward strand.
AAAAACAGAAATACCTTATTTACATAAGTATTCAGACCTTTTTGCTATGAAACTCAAAATTGAGCTCAGATGCATCCTGTTTCCATTGATCATGAGACATTTCTACGACTTGATTGGAGTCCAGCTGAGGTAAATTCAATTGATTGGACATGATTTGGAAAGGCACACACCTGTCTATATAAAGTTCAACCGTTGACAGTACATGTCAGAGAAAAAACCAAGCCATGAGGTTAAAGGAATTGTCCATAGAGCTCCGAGACAGGATTGTGTCGGGGCACCGATCTGGGGAAGAGTACCACAACATTTCTGCAGCATTGAAGGTTCTCAAGAAAACAGTGGCCTACATCATTCTTAAATGGAAGAAGTTTGAAACCACCAAGACTCTTCCCAGCCAAACTGAGCAATCGGGGGAGAAGGGCTTTGGTCAGGGAGGTGACCAAGAACCCGATGGTGACTCTGACAGAGCTCCAGTGATCCTTTGTGGAGATGGGAGAACCTTCCAGAAGGACAACCGTCTCTGCAGCACTCTACCAATCAGGCCTTTATGGTACAGTGACCAGACAGAAGCCACTCCTTAGTAAAAGGCACATGACAGCCCGCTTGGAGTTTGCCAAAAGGCACTTAAAGAACTTTCAGATCATGAGAAATAAGATTCTCTGGTCTGATGAAACCAAGATTGAACTATTCGGCCTGATTCTAAGCATCCCGCCTGGAGGAATGCGGGTGGCAGCATCATGCTGTGGGGATATTTTTCAGCGGCAGTGACTGGGAGACTAGTCAGGATCGAAGGAAAGATGAATGGAGCAAAGTAAAGAGAGATCCTTGAAGAAAGCCTGCTCCAGAGAGCTCAGGATGTCAGGTTGGGGTGAAGGTTCACCTTCCAACAGGACAACGACCTGAATGTCCTTGAGTGGCCCAGCCAGAGCCCGGACTTGAACCAGACTGAACATCTCTGGAGAGACCTGAAAATAGCTGTGCAGAAACCCTCCCCATCCAACCTAACAGAGCTTGAGAGGATCTGCAGAGAAGAATGTGAGAAACCCCCCAAATACAGGTGTGCCAACCTTGTAGCGTCATACCCGAGAAGACTCGAGCCTGTAATTGCTTCCAAAGTTCCGAGTAAAGGATCTGAATACTTAGGTAAAGTGATATTTCAGGCCCTCCGGCTGGCACAGCAGTGTAAGGCAGTGCTAGGGGTATCGCCACAGTTCCGGGTTCGATCCCGGGCTGTGTTGCAGCTGGCTGTGACCGGGAGACCCATGAGGCGGCGCACAATTGTCCCAGCGTAGTCCGGGTTAGGGGAGGGTTTGGCCGGCCAGGATGTCCTTGTCCCATCGCACTCTAGCGACTCCTGTGGTGGGCCGAGCACATGGCCAGTTGTACGGTGTTTCCACGTTGGTGGTTTAAACAAACAGTTTGTCAAGAAGCGGTGCGGCTTGTTTCAGAGGATGCACGGCTCTCGACCTTCGCCTCTCCTGAGTCCGTACGGAGTTGCAGTGATGGGACAAGACTGGGAGCCAATCTGGGAGAAAAAGGGGTAAAAAGTACCACAAAAGAAAATAAGAAAAAAAAGTGATATTTCAAAAAAAATTGTTTTTGCCTTGTAATTATGGGGTATTGTGATGTAATTATGGGGTATTGTGATGTAATTATGGGGTATTGTGATGTAATTATGGGGTATTGTGATGTAATTATGGGGTATTGTGATGTAATTATGGGGTATTGTGATGTAATTATGGGATATTGTATGTAGATTGATTAGGGGAAAAATGATTTAATCCATTTATAAATAAGAAATAAGAAAAAGTCAGGGGGTCTGAATTCTTTCCGAATGCACTGTACCTATGGAACAACTGTACCTACCTCAGGCTATTTTCAAACCCTACACCCCGATCCTAGCACTCTGCCTCCTCAGGTTTCTTGACCTCCCCAGCGCATCTCCCGCTCAGCTCAGTCTAAGCTCTTCTCTGTCCAGGCACCCCATCAGTGTAACCAGCGTCCCCCTGAAAATAGGACAGCAGAGTCCCTGCCCATCTTCAGAAAACATCTGAAACCCTCTTCAAACAATATCTTCTCTAATCTTTGGTAGTGGTAGTGGGGTATTGGTAGTGGTAGTGGGGTATTGGTAGTGGTAGTGGATTATTGGTAGTGGTAGTGGAGTATTGGTAATGGTAGTGGGGTATTGGTAGTGGTAGTGGGGTATTTATAGTGGTAGTGGGGTATTGGTAGTGGTAGTGGGGTATTGGTAATGGTAGTGGGGTATTGGTAGTGATAGTGGGTTGTTGGTAGTGGTAGTGGGGTAGTGGTAGTGGTAGTGGGGTATTTATAGTGGTATTGGGGTATTTATAGTGGTATTGGTGTATTTATAGTGGTAGTGGGGTATTTATAGTGGTAGTGGGGTATTGGTAGTGGTAGTGGGGTATTTATAGTGGTAGTGGGATATTTATAGTGGTAGTGGGGTATTGGTAGTGGTAGTGGGGTATTTATAGTGGTAGTGGGGTATTGGTAGTGGTAGTGGGGTATTTATAGTGGTAGGGGGGTATTTATAGTGGTAGGGGGTATTGGTAGTGGTAGTGGGGTATTTATAGTGGTAGTGGGGTATTTATAGTGGTAGTGGGGTATTGGTAGAGGTAGAGGGGTATTTATAGTGGTATTGGGATATTGGTAGTGGTAGTGGGGTATTTATAGTGGTAGTGGGGTATTTATAGTGGTAGGGGGGTATTTATAATGGTAGTGGGGTATTGGTAGTGCTAGTGGGGTATTTATAGTGGTAGTGGGGTATTTATAGTGGTAGTGGGGTATTGGTAGTGGGGTATTTATAGTGGTAGTGGGGTATTGGTAGTGGGGTATTGGTAGTGGTAGTGGGGTATTTATAGTGGTAGTGGGGTATTTATAGTGGTAGTGGGGTATTTATAATGGTAGTGGGTTAGATAACCTTCTAAGGATACACACTTCAGTCCCATTCCATATCCTATTTTCCCTTAAAAAAGAACCCAACCCTAAACCTAACCCCTAACCCTAACCCCTAACCCTAACCCTAACCCTAACCCTAACCCTAACCCTAACCCCTAAACCTAAGCCTAACCCCTAACTCTAACCCTAACCCCTAACCCTAACCCCTGACCCTAACCCTAACCCTAACCCTAACCCTAACCCTAACCCTAACCCTAACCCTAAACCCTAACCCTAACCCCTAACCCTAAGCCTAACCCTAACCCCTAACCCTAACCCTAACCCCTAACCCTAACCACTAACCATAACCCTAAACTGTACTCTTACCCTAACCCTAACCTTAACCCTAGCTCCTAACCCTAGCTCCTAACCCTAACCCTAGATCCTAACCCTAACCCTAGATCCTAACCCTAGCTCCTAACCCTAACCTTAGATCCTAACCCTAACCTTAGATCCTAACGCTAACCCTAACCCTAGATCCTAACCCTAGCTCCTGACCTTAACCCTAGCTCCTAACCCTAGCTCCTAACCCTAACCCTAGATCCTAACCCTAACCCTAGATCCTAACCGTAGCTCCTAACCCTAACCCTATATCCTAACCCTAACCTTAGATCCTAACCCTAACCCTAACCCTAGATCCTAACCCTAGCTACTAACCCTATCCCTAGATCCTAACCCTAGCTCCTAACACTAACCCATACTCTTACCCTAACCCTAACCCTATCCCTAGATCCTAACCCTAAACCTAGATCCTAACCCTAACCCTAGATCCTAACCCTAACCCTAACCCTAGATCCTAACCCTAGCTCCTAACCCTAACTCTAAACCTAACACCAACCCTAGCTCCTAACCCTAAACCTAACCCTAGCTCCTAACCCTAACCCTAGATCCTAACCCTAGCTCATAACCCTAACTCTAACCCTAACCCTAACCTTAACCCTAACCCTAACCCTAGCTCCTAACCCTAACCCTAGATCCTAACCCTAACCCTAGCTCCTAACCCTAACCCTAGATCCTAACCCTAGCTCATAACCCTAACTCTAACCCTAAACCTAGCTCCTAACTCTAACCCTAGCCCTAGCTCCTAACTCTAACCTTAAAACTAACCCTATCTCCTAAACCTAACCCTTAACATAATTCTATTGGTAGAGGTAGTGGGGTATTTATAGTGGTATTGGGATATTGTTAGTGGTAGTGGGGTATTTATAGTGGTAGTGGGGTATTTATAGTGGTAGGGGGGTATTTATAATGGTAGTGGGGTATTGGTAGTGCTAGTGGGGTATTTATAGTGGTAGTGGGGTATTTATAGTGGTAGTGGGGTATTGGTAGTGGGTTATTTATAGTGGTAGTGGGGTATTTATAGTGGTAGTGGGGTATTGGTAGTGGGTTATTTATAGTGGTAGTGGGATATTGGTAGTGGGGTATTTATAGTGGTAGTGGGGTATTTATAGTGGTAGTGGGGTATTTATAGTGGTAGTGGGGTATTTATAATGGTAGTGGGGTATTGGTAGTGGGGTATTTATAGTGGTAGTGGGTTATATATGGTGGTAGTGGGGTATTGGTAATGGGGTATTTATAGTGGTAGTGGGGTATTTATAGTGGTAGTGGGGTATTTATAGTGGTAGTGGGGTATTTATAATGGTAGTGGGTTAGATAACCTTGTAAGGATACACACTTCAGTCCCATTCCATATCCTATTTTCCCTTAAAAAAGAACCCAACCCTAACCCTAACCCCTAACCCTAACCCTAGCCCTAACCCTAACCCCTAACCCTAACCCCTAACCCTAACCCCTAACCCTAACCCCTAACCCTAACCCTAACCCCTAACCCTAACCCTAAACTGTACTCTTACTCTAACCCTAACCTTAACCCTAGCTCCTAACCCTAACCCTAGATCCTAACCCTAACCCTAGATCCTAACCCTAGCTCCTAACCCTAACCCTAGATCCTAACCCTAACCTTAGATCCTAACGCTAACCCTAACCCTAGATCCTAACCCTAGCTCCTAACCTTAACCCTAGCTCCTAACCCTAGCTCCTAACCCTAACCCTAGATCCTAACCCTAACCCTAGATCCTAACCCTAGCTCCTAACCCTAACCCTAGATCCTAACCCTAAACTTAGATCCTAACCCTAACCCTAACCCTAGATCCTAACCCTAGCTCCTAACCCTATCCCTAGATCCTAACCCTAGCTACTAACCCTAAACCCATACTCTTACCCTAACCCTAACCCTAACCCTAGATCCTAACCCTAAACCTAGATCCTAACCCTAACCCTAGATCCTAACCCTAACCCTAACCCTAGATCCTAACCCTAGCTCCTAACCCTAACTCTAAACCTAACACCAACCCTAGCTCCTAACCCTAAACCTAACCCTAGCTCCTAACCCTAACCCTAGCTCCTAAACCTAACCCTAGCTCCTAACCCTAACCCTAGCTCCTAACCCTAACCCTAGATCCTAACCCTAACCCTAGATCCTAACCCTAGCTCCTAACCCTAACCCTAGATCCTAACCCTAACCTTAGATCCTAACGCTAACCCTAACCCTAGATCCTAACCCTAGCTCCTAACCTTAACCCTAGCTCCTAACCCTAGCTCCTAACCCTAACCCTAGATCCTAACCCTAACCCTAGATCCTAACCCTAGCTCCTAACCCTAACCCTAGATCCTAACCCTAAACTTAGATCCTAACCCTAACCCTAACCCTAGATCCTAACCCTAGCTCCTAACCCTATCCCTAGATCCTAACCCTAGCTACTAACCCTAAACCCATACTCTTACCCTAACCCTAACCCTAACCCTAGATCCTAACCCTAAACCTAGATCCTAACCCTAACCCTAGATCCTAACCCTAACCCTAACCCTAGATCCTAACCCTAGCTCCTAACCCTAACTCTAAACCTAACACCAACCCTAGCTCCTAACCCTAAACCTAACCCTAGCTCCTAACCCTAACCCTAGCTCCTAACCCTAACCCTAACCCTAACCCTAACCCCTAACCCCTAACCCTAACCCCTAACCCTAACCCCTAACCCTAACCCCTAACCCTAACCCTAACCTTAACCCTAGCTCCTAACCCTAGCTCCTAACCCTAACCCTAGATCCTAACCCTAACCCTAGATCCTAACACTAGCTCCTAACCCTAACCCTAGATCCTAACCCTAACCTTAGATCCTAACGCTAACCCTAACCCTAGATCCTAACCCTAGCTCCTAACCTTAACCCTAGCTCCTAACCCTAGCTCCTAACCCTAACCCTAGATCCTAACCCTAACCCTAGATCCTAACCCTAGCTCCTAACCCTAACCCTAGATCCTAACCCTAAACTTAGATCCTAACCCTAACCCTAACCCTAGATCCTAACCCTAGCTCCTAACCCTATCCCTAGATCCTAACCCTAGCTACTAACCCTAAACCCATACTCTTACCCTAACCCTAACCCTAACCCTAGATCCTAACCCTAAACCTAGATCCTAACCCTAACCCTAGATCCTAACCCTAACCCTAACCCTAGATCCTAACCCTAGCTCCTAACCCTAACTCTAAACCTAACACCAACCCTAGCTCCTAACCCTAAACCTAACCCTAGCTCCTAACCCTAACCCTAGATCCTAACCCTAACCCTAACCCTAACCCTAACCCCTAACCCTAACCCCTAACCCTAACCCCTAACCCTAACCCTAACCTTAACCCTAGCTCCTAACCCTAGCTCCTAACCCTAACCCTAGATCCTAACCCTAACCCTAGATCCTAACACTAGCTCCTAACCCTAACCCTAGATCCTAACCCTAACCTTAGATCCTAACGCTAACCCTAACCCTAGATCCTAACCCTAGCTCCTAACCTTAACCCTAGCTCCTAACCCTAGCTCCTAACCCTAACCCTAGATCCTAACCCTAACCCTAGATCCTAACCCTAGCTCCTAACCCTAACCCTAGATCCTAACCCTAAACTTAGATCCTAACCCTAACCCTAACCCTAGATCCTAACCCTAGCTCCTAACCCCATCCCTAGATCCTAACCCTAGCTACTAACCCTAAACCCATACTCTTACCCTAACCCTAACCCTAACCCTAGATCCTAACCCTAAACCTAGATCCTAACCCTAACCCTAGATCCTAACCCTAACCCTAACCCTAGATCCTAACCCTAGCTCCTAACCCTAACTCTAAACCTAACACCAACCCTAGCTCCTAACCCTAAACCTAACCCTAGCTCCTAACCCTAACCCTAGATCCTAACCCTAGCTCATAACCCTAACTCTAACCCTAAACCTAGCTCCTAACTCTAACCCTAGCCCTAGCTCCTAACTCTAACCTTAAAACTAACCCTATCTCCTAAACCTAACCTAACCTAAACCTAACCTAACCTTAACCCTAAACTCCCAAGAAATAGCATTTGACCTCATGAACTTCTGGTCCCCACAAGAATAGTTCAACACGTCCACACACACACACACACACACACACACACACACACACACACACACACACACACACACACACACACACACACACACACACACACACACACACACACACACACACACACACACACACAGACACACACACCCTCCAGCTGTCTCCCTAAGCCTGGACCCTCACCTGTCGATCCCTGTCTCCGTCTCCTCCTCCTCATCATGTGTCACTCCGTTAACTCCGAGAGAATCGCCCCGACCACCAGTTTGTTTGTTTATTCAACATTCGTTAACGGAGGAGCGGGTAGTGTGGGCGCAAGAAATTAGCACAAGTCAAATCACATTAATTAATGGAGAACTCAAACTATTAGCAGCCGAGTCGCGTCAAATTTAAAATCTAATTAGCCTTGGTGCCTGGAGGGGGAAACCGTGGCGTGCTGGCACCGACACACACTGCGCCTCGTGGGATGGAGTAGCAAGAGGACCGATGCAAGGATGGATGTCGGGCTCTAGGAAAAGGTGGGGTTGGTGGGCGCTGTGTGACTTTGCCACCCAGCGTCGTAACCTTCTCCTCAGGGGCCTCAGGGGCCTCAGACTGAGTGCGTGATGCTGGCTGGTGTTCCTGATGTCTCACTACTTAATAACATTACTAGGTGGTTTTACTGTACAGTAAATACACTAAGCATGCCTTCGTTACACACTCCGGAATCTATCATGGTCCAAACACACCAAGACAGTCGTGAAGCTGGGCACAACAACTTGTGTGTGTGTGTGTGTGTGTGTGTGTGTGTGTGTGTGTGTGTCCCCCGGGAGACTGATAAAGATTTGGCATGGGTCCCCAGATCCTAAAAAAAGTTCTACAACTGCACCATCGAGAGCATCCTGACGCGTTGTATCACCGCCTGGTATGGCAACTGCTCGACATCTGACCGTAAGGTCGCTACAGAGGGTAGTGCGAACGGCCCCAGTAAATCACTGGGGCCATGCTTCCTGCCATCCAGGACCTATACCAGGCGGTGTCAGAGGAAGTCACAAAAAATTGTTAGAGACTCCAGTCACCCAAGTTATAGACCGTTCTCTCTGCCACCACATGGCAACCGGAGCGCCAAGTCTAGGTCCAGAAGGCTCCTTAACAGCTTCTACCCCCCAAGCCATAAGACTCCTGAACAGCTAATCAAAGGGCTAACCAGACCCCTCTTTTACTCTGCTGCTACTCTCTGTTTATTATCTATGCATGGTCACTTTAACTCTTCCTACATTTACAAATTACCTCGACAAACCTGAACCCCCGCGCCTTGACTTGGTTACCGGTACCCCCTGTATACAGCCTCGTTACTGTTATTTTATTGTGCTACTTATTTTATTCACTCTATTTCTTGAGTTAACATTGTTAGTTAAGGTCATGTAAGTCAGCATTTCACGGTAAGGTCTCTGCACCTGTTGTATTCGGCGCTTGTGACAAGAACAATTTGATTTGATTTGAAAGATGTCAGAAGGAACCCGTTTTGTGCCGGCTCAGAAGTGGGGGGTACGTCCTCGATGGTGTAAGCATGTAACTCATGTACTTCATTAGCCGAGCTAACGCTTCGCTGGATCCTGAAGGAGAGCACCCAAATGTTGAGCCACCTGTTAGCGCCGCGTTGCATTGTGGGATTGCAAAGAGAGAGAGGGAGACAGACAGAAGACCAATCTGGGTAGCGAGTTACAGTGCCAACAACACAGAGAGATTTACAGCTAGCTAAAGCTGATCTAACGCTGATCTAACGCGGTGTTAAAAATGCTGTGTGTGTGTGTGTGTGTGTGTGTGTGTGTGTGTGTGTGTGTGTGTGTGTGTGTCTGTGTGTGTAGCAGGCTGATCACAGAGAGTGTGTGTGTGTGAGCACAAATCACGTCCAATATATAACCCTGTCCTGACAACTCATTTCATCTTCAGTGCTAATGAATTCATCAGAAGTACCATTAGACACACTCTCCAGGCCCTACCCCGCAGACTCACGGCCCCTTAGGAGAGGCGCTTTCATGCCAGGCACACACACACACACACATGCACACGCAGACAGGCACATACACACTTGCAGGGAGGCTTTCCTCACACACACAGACACACAGACACACACACACACACAGTTAGTGTGAGACGTTGGACACAGAGGTGCCCTGGACTGAGTCTGGTTGAGATTTGATTTGGCACAGTTCTCAAGGTCGGCACCGTTGTAAGTATTGTAGTTGTGAGATGAGCATCCTGAATGAGAGGTTCAGTCTGTCAGTAGAATGTGAATGAGTGTAAGTGTGTGTTTATGCGTTTGTGCGTTTGCCTACCTGCCAATGAGCTTCCATGATGTGTGTGTCAGTCCGTGCAAATGCTTGCATGAGTTTGTGTTTGTCTCCGTGTGTGAATGTGTTTGTGTGTTTGTGCGTTACTCTTAGCAGTCAGCATGCTGTCAGCCCAAAGTCAGGGAGCAGCATGATCCGAGGGGGACCAGAGCATTTATGTGTGTGTGTGTGTGTGTGTGTGTAGCAGGCTGATCACAGAGAGCGCAGAGCTTTAAGTCTCACAAGGACTGACAGCTCCCAAACCTCTCAACCCCTCTCTTTTTTGTCTTCTCTCCCTCCACCTCCTCCTCTCCCCATCGCCTCTCCTCGTCCTCTCTTTCCTCTTCCTTTCTTTTTATTAATGCTTTCTCCTCTTGGATGCTCTGACTGAAGCATGCGGAGAAGCATGCAGACCTCTTCCTCTCCCTCTCTCTCTCTCTCTCTCTGTGTGTCTCTCTCTCTCTCTCTCTCTGTCTCTCTCTCTCTCTCTCTCTCTCTCCAGGGACTGTAAGTACAGAAGACACACAGACACGGCTCTGGAACTGGGAACGTAAAGTGTGTCTGTAAATAACAACAAGAGGAGCTGCGTTCGCTCATCTCTCTGACAGCTAACTGACATCCAATCTGATTCTATGGCAGAGAGAGAGGGTCCTGACATCAACCTTCTCAGCCGTCACTTTGATCAGTGTACTGGTGTGTGTGTGAGAGAGAGAGAGAGAGAGAGAGAGAGTGTGAGAGAGTGAAAGAGAGAGAGAGAGAGGCTGCTGTAGGCAGACCTGGCTCTCAAGAGAAGACAGGCTATGTGCACACTGCCCACAAAATGAGGTGGAAACTGAGCTGCACTTCCTAACCTCCTGCCAAATGTATGACCATATGAGAGACACATATTCCCGCAGAATTCTACAGTGTGCCATCACATCAGCAAGATTTGTGACCTGTTGCCACAACAAAAAAGGGCAACCAGTGAAGAAGTTTATTGTTACAAGCATTTCGCTACATTAACATCTGCTAACCATGTGTATGTGACAAATAAAATTTGATTTGATTTGATTTGATTTTGAACAAACACCATTGTAAATCACTTTTGTATATTATCTACCTCACTTGCTTTGGCAATGTTAACACATGTTTCCCATGCCAATAAAGCCCTTGAATTGAATTGAATTGAGAGAGAGAAACAGAGAGAGAGAGAGAGAGAGAGAGAGAGAGAGAGAGAGAGACAGAGAGACAGAGAGAGAGAGAGACAGAGAGAGAGAGAGAGAGAGAGAGACAATATTTGGAACCAAGGACTGATCACCCCAATCCACAAAAGTGGAGACAAATTTGACCCCAATAACTACCGTGGAATATGTGTCAACAGTAACCTTGGGAAAATCCTCTGCATTATTATTAACAGCAGACTCGTACATTTCCTCAATGAAAACAATGTACTGAGCAAATGTCAAATTGGCTTTTTACCAAATTACCGTACAACAGAACATGTATTCACACTGCACACCCTAATTGACAACCAAACAAACCAAAACAAAGGCAAAGTCTTCTCATGCTTTGTTGATTTCAAAAAAGCCTTCGACTCAATCTGGCATGAGGGTCTGCTAAACAAACTGATGGAAAGTGGTGTTGGGGGTAAAACATACGACATTATAAAATCCATGTACACAAACAACAAGTGTGCGGTTAAAATTGGCAAAAAACACAAACATTTCTTCACACAGGGTCGTGGGGTTAGACAGGGATGCAGCTTAAGCCCCACCCTCTTCAACATATATATCAACGAATTGGCGCGGGCACTAGAAAAGTCTGCAGCACCCGGCCTCCCCTGCTAGAATCCGAAGTCAAATGTCTGCTGTTTGCTGATGATCTGGTGCTTCTGTCACCAACCAAGGAGGGCCTACAGCAGCACCTAGATCTTATGCACAGATTCTGTCAGACCTGGGCCCTGACAGTAAATCTCAGTAAGACCAAAATAATGGTGTTCCAAAAAAGGTCCAGTCACCAGGACCACAAATACAAATTCCATCTAGACACTGTTGCCCAAGAGCACACAAAAAACTATACATACCTTGGCCTAAACATCAGCGCCACAGGTAACTTCCACAAAGCTGTGAACGATCTGAGAGACAAGGCAAGAAGGGCATTCTATGCCATCAAAAGTAACATAAATTTCAACATACCAATTAGGATTTGGCTAAAAATACTTGAATCAGTCATAGAGCCCATTGCCCTTTATGGTTGTGAGGTCTGGGGTCCGCTCACCAACCAAGACTTCACAAAATGGGACAAACACCAAATTGAGACTCTGCACGCAGAATTCTGCAAAAATATCCTCAGTGTACAACGTAGAACACCAAATAATGCATGCAAAGCAGAATTAGGCCGATACCCGCTAATTATCAAAATCCAGAAAAGAGCCGTTAAATTCTACAACCACCTAAAAGGAAGCGATTCACAAACCTTCCATAACAAAGCCTTCACCTACAGAGAGATGAACCTGGAGAAGAGTCCCCTAAGCAAGCTGGTCCTGGGGCTCTGTTCACAAACACAAACATACCCTACAGAGCCCCAGGACAACAGCACAATTAGACCCAACCAAATCATGAGAAAACAAAAAGATAATTACTTAACACATTGGAAAGAATTAACAAAAAAACAGAGCAAACTAGAATGCTATTTGGCCCTAAACAGAGAGTACACAGCGGCAGAATACCTGACCACTGTGACTGACCCAAAATGAAGGAAAGCTTTGACTATGTACAGACTCAGTGAGCATTGCTATTGAGAAAGGCCCCCTTAGGCAGACATGGCTCGCAAGAGAAGACAGGCTATGTGCTCACTGCCCACAAAATTAGGTGGAAACTGAGCTGCACTTCCTAACCTCCTGCTCAATGTATGACCATATTAGACAGACATATTTCCCTCAGATTACACAGATCCACAAAGAATTCAAAAACAAATCCAATTTTGAAAAACTCCCATATCTACTGGGTGAAATTCTACAGTGTGCCATCACAGCAGCAAGATTTGTGACCTGTTGCCACGAGAAAAGGTCAACCAGTGAAGAACAAACACCATAGTAAATACAACCCATATTTATGCTTATTTTATCTTGTGTCCTTTAACCATTTGTACATTGTTAAAACACTGTATATATATATAATATGACATTTGTAATGTCTTTACTGTTTTGAAACCTCTGTATGGGTAATGTTTACTGTTAATTTTTGTTGTTTTTCACTTTATATATTCACTTTGTATGTTGTCTACCTCACTTGCTTTGGCAATGTTAACACATGTTTCCCATGCCAATAAAGCCCTTGAATTGAATTGAATTGAGAGAGAGAGAGAGAGAGAGAGAGAGAGAGAGAGAGAGAGAGAGAAAGACGAGACGGGGTGTGCCTGTGTGTGCCATCCCTCATCGCTCATCCACAGGTTCCAGAGTGATTTTTAATCAGTAATTTAGTTTTTAATCTGTGTGAGTGTGAGTCCAGGTGCCCTTTCATCACAGTGTGTGTGTGTTTGTGTGTGTGTGACTGTTGGGGCCCTCCATCATCGAGCGACAGTGTTTGTGTTGGATGTCCCTGTCACTAAACTGTCTCCTTTGTCACCAGGCCAGATCTACGTGTGTGCAGTGTGTTTTTGACCTCTCTCGCAGGTGCCAAACATGCCCCGCAAATACATATAGATATGCAAATGAAGGAGAATATAAACATGGAGTTTTCCAAACGACACATCCATCATTGACTAAAGGCTCTATCTGACTCAGCATGCCCGCGACAACACCAATCTCACACAACGTCTCCGGGACTGATGGAGTGTTACCTACCCTCCACCTCCTCCTCCTCCTCCCGACCTACCTTCTTTTCTCCTGCAAACACTCCTCCCTCTCTCCTCCCTGTATCCTCCCCTCCGTCTTTCACTAATTCCGTCTCTCCTCCCTGTATCCTCCCATCTGTCTTTACCTAATTCCCTCTCTCCTCCCTGTATCCTCCCCTCCGTCTTTCACTAATTCCGTCTCTTCTCCCTGTATCCTCCCATCTGTCTTTACCTAATTCCCTGTCTCCTGCCTCTCTCCACTCCCCCGTCATTCACTAAATCCCTTCTCTGTCTGGTTTGCATCAAACACCCTGTTGTTATCCACTCCTCCTCATCCTTTAGTCATTTTCTGCAATCACACCTCTCTCAGCTATCTCTGTCCTCCCTTCTCTCTCTCTCTCTCTCTCTCTCTGTCCTTCCTTCCCTCTCTCTCACTGTCCTCCATTTTCTCTCTCTCTCTGTTCTCCCTTCTCTCTCTCGCGCTCTCTCTCTCTCTATGTCCTCCCTTCCCTCTCTCGCTGTCCTCCATTTTCTCTCTCGCTCTGTTCTCCCTTCTCTCTCTCTGTTCTCCCTTCTCTCTCTCCCCCTCTCTCTCTCTCTGTCCTCCTCTCTCTCTCTTTCTGTCCTCCTCTCTCTCTCTCTCTCTCTCTCCCTCTCTCTCTCTGTGCTCTCTCTTTCTCTGTCCTTCCTTCTCTCTCACCTTCTCTCTCTTTCTTGCTGTCCTCCCTCCTATCTCTCTCTCTGTCATCCCATCTCTCTCTCTGTCCTCCCTTCTCTCTCACTTTCTCTCTCTATCTGTCCTCCCTTCTATCTCTCTCTCTCTGTCCTCCCTTCTCTCTCTCTGTCCTCCCTCCTCTCTCTCTGTCCTCCCTCCCCCATTCTCTCTCTCAGCTCTCTCTGTCTCTGTCATTTTTTACATCTCCCCTCCCCTGCATATTCTTGACAAGACTCTCCTCTCTCTCGTCTAAGCATTATTTCCTCTCACTGTTTTTTTTGTGACATTTCCAAAGCCCTGTCTTAATCAACTGGCTGAAACCTTACTGAATCCTCTCCTCCCTGCATGCCCGGGTGTATAATACAGTACACCGTACTGTGACATCACAGTGGCTTTCTTTGTTTCAGTAACTGATGATGTGCTTGAAAAAAGCATTCTGAATTCATTAGTGGTGGAGCTACAAATCAGGTCTAACCGTGACATTGTTTTGTGTGGAGCCCCTATGGTGTCCTTTACTGACGGTGATGATGGTGATGTACAGAAATTACAAATGCACACATGCACACACACACACACACACATACGCATGCACGTGCACAAGCACACGCACACGCACACACACACACACACACACACACACACACACACACACACACACACACAGGGACAAGTTTTAAAAGGGATAATCTAAAGATGATTTCAGCTTTTAAAACCAATGTCCTTGGCATGGAAATAAAGGGCTTTTTTTTTATGGAACACAAGTTAAAAGAATGTAGAAACACAAAGTGATTGAAGTTCTTTTTTGAAATTAATTTAAATCTCATGTTGCTTTTCTGGCAGCAGTGTGTAAAAGACGTTTCTAAATGTGGACGACTCGACACGGAAGGAAGAAGGCTCAAAGGTTATTTACACTGTAAAACGTCTGTCGTGACGATCATCAGGAAGTAGTTTAATCAAATAACTAAAACCAAACCAAGATCTAAATCATGGATCTACGCTCTTAGAATAAAAGGTGCGTTCTAGAACCTAAAATGGTTCTAGAACCCTTTTTTTGGTTCCATGTAAGGACCCTTTCCACAGAGGGTTCTAAATGGAACCCAAAATAGTTAGACGTGGAACCCAATGAACGATTCTCTCTGGAACCCAAAATGTTCCTCCTGCGGGGACAGAACCCTTTTTTGAAACATAATTGTAAGAGTGTATGCTTACGTTTTGTCTACGTTCTCTTTCCTGCCATTTCCTTTCAAATAAATCAACTACGATGGTTGTTACACCTCAGCCAGACTTGTAGCCTAGCCTCGTGAGTAAACTATCACATGAACTGCAATAAAAAACACAGCCCATTGACAGTCCTGTGTTCTCTCGTTCAATAACACCTGGCTCCCAAAACATAACAATGTTTTCTGTTCCAGTGTGTCACAATGTAGCTACATTGCCTAGAATGCTAATGACTACACCATGGACTGCCGTGGTTAGCCACCCATGCTAATGACTACACCGTGAACTGCCGTGGTTAGCCACCCATGCTAATGACTACACCTTAACCTGTCGTGGTTAGCCACCCATGCTAATGACTACACCATGGACTGCCGTGGTTAGCCACCCATGCTAATGACTCCACCATGACCTGCCGTGGTTAGCCACCCATGCTAATGACTACAGCTTAACCTGTCGTGGTTAGCCACCCATGCTAATGACTACACCTTAACCTGCCGTGGTTAGCCACCCATGCTAATGACTACACCTTAACCTGTCGTGGTTAGCCACCCATGCTAATGACTACACCTTAACCTGTCGTGGTTAGCCACCCATGCTAATGACTACACCATGACCTGCCGTGGTTAGCCACCCATGCTAATGACTACACCTTAACCTGTCGTGGTTAGCCACCCATGCTAATGACTACACCATGACCTGCCGTGGTTAGCCACCCATGCTAATGACTACACCTTGACCTGCCGTGGTTAGCCACCCATGCTAAAGACTACACCGTGAACTGCCGTGGTTAGCCACCCATACACACGTGGGCCTGAACCTCAGAGCTACAGAATAGTTGGAGTCAAAGGCACAATCTGGGATATTTACAGTCATTGTCTAACTTTTTGTTACATGTAATGTACATTTCCCCCAGTTTTAGTGGCAGGGCTGCCGTTTGGATGGAATATAAATCCCAGATTGTAGTTTTACCAAGCTAACCCCAATACACCACACACCACACCCCACACACCACACCACACCCATGGGAAACATATGTTAGCATTGCCAGAGCAAGTGGGGTAGATAATGTACAAAAGTGGAATAAAACAAACAAATTAACAGTAAACATTAAACTCACAGAAGTTCCAAAAGAATAAAGACATTACAAATGTCATATTATGTCTATTACAGTGGTGGAACGATGTACAAATGGTTAAAGTACAAAAGGGAAAATAAATAAGCATAAATATGGGTTGTATTTACAATGATGTTTGTTCTTCACTGGTTGACCTTTTCTTGTGGCAACAGGTCACAAATCTTGCTGCTGTGATGACACACTGTGGGATTTCACCCAGTAGATATGGGAGTTTATCAAAATCGGGTTAGTTTTCAAATTCTTTGTGGATCTGCGTAATCTGAGGGAAATATGTGTCTCTAATATGGTCATACATTTGGCAGGAGGTTAGGAAGTGCAGTTTCCACCTCATTTTGTGGGCAGTGAGCACATAGCCTGTCTTCTCTTGAGAGCCATGTCTGCCTACGGCGGCCTTTCTCAATAGCAAGGCTATGCTCACTGAGTCTGTACATAGTCAAAGCTTTCCTTAAGTTTGGGTCAGTCACGATGGTCAGGTATTCTGCCGCTGTGTACTCTCTGTTTAGGTTCAAATAGCATTCTAGTTTGCTCTGTTTTTTTGTTAATTCTTTCCAATGTGTCAAGTAATTATCTTTTTGTTTTCTCATGATTTGGTTGGGTCTAATTGTGTTGCTATCCTGGGGCTCTGTGGGGTCTTTATGTGTTTGTGAACAGGGCCCCTGTCTCTGTATCTCTCTCTATCTCTCTCTCTCTCTCTCTCTCTCTCTCTCTCTCTCTCTCTCTCTATCTTTATGAGTTTTCCGTCGAGCTGCAGAAAGCAGTGACTACGTATTGACTGACGCTAGCCGGGAGGCCGCCTGCCAGTTGGTGGGGTGTGTATGCATGTGTGTGGGTATGTATATGTGTCTGTGAGGTCTTGGTTTGGTGAGGTGTTTCCCTCTAGGGGCCTGCGTGCAGTCTGTCTGTCTGCTCCCAACCACAGCTCTGACCACAGAACCACCACATCACTAACCAACAGACATACCCACTCCCTGTCCTCCCTTTTTCTTCTCTCTCTCTCTCTCTCTCTCTCTCTCTCTCTCTCTCTCTCTCTCTCTATGTGTCTCTCTATCTCTGCCTCTCTCTCTCTCTCTCTCTCTCTCTCTCTCTCTCTCTCTCTCTCTCCCTCTCTCTATGTGTCTCTCTCTATGTGTCTCTCTCTCTCTCTCTCTCTCCACACAGAGTCACTCTAACAGACATGGTACGTTACACACATTGTTTATGAATTGACTAATACGGTGTGATAGAACACATTCTCACCTTCTTCCTTACTTAATAGTTTACACAGCTTTACACTTCTGTCAATACAGCCCCCAAGAAGCTTGCACATCCTTTGAATATGAGTCAGTGTGGTGGAGAGTGCATTCCCCACAGCACAGCTAGAGCCCCACACAGCTAGATCCCCACAGCACAGCTAGAGCCCCACACAGCTAGATCCCCACACAGCTAGATCCCCACACAGCTAGATCCCCACAGCACAGCTAGATCCCCACAGCACAGCTAGATCCCCACACAGCTAGATCCCCACACAGCTAGAGCCCCACACAGCTAGATCCCCACACAGCTAGAGCCCCACACAGCTAGAGCACCACACAGCTAGAGCCCCACACAGCTAGATCCCCACACAGCTAGAGCCCCACACAGCTAGAGCCCCACACAGCTAGAGCCCCACACAGCTAGAGCCCCACACAGCTAGATCCCCACACAGCTAGATCCCCACACAGCCACAGGCAGCCCGAACAACTGGAGACAGATCCAAACTACACGGCCTCACTCCCCTAGTCCCTGTCACCCAGCTGAACAATACGGCACTGTGTGTATATGTGTGTGTGTATGTGTGTGTGTGTGTGTGTGTGTGTGTGTGTGTGTGTGTGTGTGTGTGTGTGTGTGTGTGTGTGTGTGTGTGTGTGTGTGTGTGTGTGTGTGTGTGTGTGTGTGTGTGTGTGTGCGTGTGTGTGTGTGTGTGTGTGTTTGGCCTGATTATGCCTCTGAATATTGGATTATAGAGATTATAGAGCCACACCCTGGCCTTGACACTCCCAAACATACCCCCTACCCACCTGTCCCTGTCCTCGTCCCTGATCCGTGACCCCCTTTGTCCTTACTGAGCGTGTCACAACATCCCGAGCTCGTCATCGTTCCACTTTATTATCATCAAAGAGGTTCCTTTGAAACACTGGCTCTCTGCTACAACACTACCTCATCAATACTCTGGCTTTCCTGGCGCTCATGGAAGAGTGTTTTGACTCTCCTCTCTCTCTGTCTCTCCCTCTCCATGTCTCGCCTTCTCTCTGACTCGCCCTCTGTCTCGCCCTCTCTCTGACTCGCCCTCTGTCTCGCCCTCTCTCTGACTCTCCCTCTGTTTCCCCTCTCTCTGACTCTCCTGTCCTTGTTCTCTACTTTTCTCTCATTCTCTCGTTCTCTATCTCTCCCCATCTCTCTCTCCCTCTGTCTCCCCTCATTCTGTCTCCTCCACTCTCTATCTTCCTCTGTCTCCTCTCACTATCTCTGTCCCTCTCTCTCTTTCTCTCTCTCCCTGTCCTCTCCCCTTCTGGGAACCTCCAGGAACAGTGACCCCCACGTCTGGTGTCTCCTTTCCCCAGAGATGTGAGCCCCAACCAGGCCAAGGTCTACAAACAAGCTGGATCTAACTCCCCAGACTACGGCGCTTGCCTGGTCTCCACACTCCCATTCCCTTCAATGGGGGGTTCTGATGGTAGAAGATAGAGGAATAATAAAACAAGAACTGAACCAGTGACTTCCTGCTGGGAATCCTGCTCTGGTGTTCAGCAATGTGTGTTACACTAATACATCTCCCCCCTTGTGTTTCCTCTGCTACAGGAACCTTTTCATTGTGTTTGTGTATTGGTGCTCCTAAAGGAGACACACAGAGAGGAGGATGAAGAGGAAGAAGATCCCGGAGCTCTTCAGCTGAGACCTGTGTGAATGACTACCCTGCTGAGGTTTGCCCATCAGTCTGGGAGTTTCTCCCAAACTTCTTCTAATGAATGAGTCACAGGCACAGCTCAAGACGTCTCTGTGAAGCAAAGGTGACGCAATGTTGGAGGCCCAACGCTTGGATGCCTCTGCCAAAAAGGCCTGCCAATGGCAAGCAGGAGAAAACCCAGATACACTGGTTGATTCCATTTGGCCTGGAGCCCTGGGACCTGGAGCCCTGGGAACAGTTTGGGCCTGGAGCCCTGGGACCTGGAGCCCTGGGCACAGTTTGGACCTGGAGCCCTGGGACCTGAAGCCCTGGGAACTGGAGCCCTGGGTACAGTTTGGGCCTGGAGCCCTGGGAACAGTTTGGGCCTGGAGCCCTGGGAACAGCTCTCTTTGTGGCTGCATTATGACCTCACTGCCCCCTAAAGACAACTCCAACGTAGGCACACTGCACGGTCACATTTGCAGATATTTCAACTTTGAAACCTTCTCAGTTCCAGTTTTTCTCAGTGCATTAGTTTCCTATGAAACAGAGTTTGTTTCTGTTCTTCTCTGTTGAGCCCTTTGATTGATAATGACCATGTGATTCCCGCCAAATAAGCTTTAGAGTCAGAAGTGGAGAGCTATCGTTTCAGTGTTGTGTCGTGTTTCAGCGTTGTGTCGTGTTTCAGCGTTGTGTCGTGTTTCAGTGTTGTGTCGAGTTTCAGTGTTGTGTTTCAGTGTTGTGTCGTGTTTCAGTGTTGTGTCGTGTTTCAGTGTTGTGTTTCAGTGTTGTGTTTCAGCGTTGTGTTTCAGCGTTGTGTCGTGTTTCAGCATTGTGTCGTGTTTCAACGTTGTGTTTCAGTGAGTAAGAATTCAGTCACAGACACATGGAGCCCATGTCCAGTACACACCAAAGACAGAGATACAGCTATCGCATCAAAGCATGCAGTCATTACATCTTTCACTGAACTCCCAGCCCATGGCCAGTACACACGGACACTTCCAGCCCATGGCCTGTACACACTGACACTTCCAGCCCATGTCCTGTACACACTGACACTTCCAGCCCATGTCCTGTACACACTGACACTTCCAGCCCATGTCCTGTACACACTGACACTTCCAGCCCATGTCCTGTACACACTGACACTTCCAGCCCATGTCCTGTACACACTGACACTTCCAGCCCATGTCCTGTACACACTGACACTTCCAGCCCATGTCCTGTACACACTGACACTTCCAGCCCATGTCCAGTACACACGGACACTTCCAGCCCATGTCCTGTACACACTGACACTTCCAGCCCATGTCCTGTACACCCTGACACTTCCAGCTCATGTCCTGTACACACTGACACTTCCAGCCCATGTCCTGTACACACTGACACTTCCAGCCCATGGCCAGTACACACGGACACTTCCAGCCCATGTCCTGTACACACTGACACTTCCAGCCCATGTCCTGTACATACTGACACTTCCAGCCCATGTCCTGTACACACTGACACTTCCAGCCCATGTCCTGTACACACTGACACTTCCAGCCCATGTCCTGTACACCCTGACACTTCCAGCCCATGTCCTGTACACACTGACACTTCCAGCCCATGTCCTGCACACACTGACACTTCCAGCCCATGTCCTGTACACACGGACACTTCCAGCCCATGTCCTGTACACACGGACACTTCCAGCCCATGTCCTGTACACACGGACACTTCCAGCCCATGTCCTGTACACACTGACACTTCCAGCCCGTGTCCTGTACACACTGACACTTCTAGCCCATGTCCTGTACACACTGACACTTCCAGCCCATGTCCTGTACACACTGACACTTCCAGCCCATGTCCTGTACACACTGACACTTCCACCCCTTGGCCTGTACACACTGACACTTCCAGCCCATGTCCTGTACACACTGACACTTCCAGCCCATGTCCTGTACACACTGACACTTCCAGCCCATGTCCTGTACACACTGACACTTCCAGCCCATGGCTAACACTGATGGTTGACATAAAAGTACAACATCACGGACGTGTTTCCACAGAATTTCCCATAATCTCTTTTTTTTTTTTTGGGGGGGGGGGGGGGAGTTCCAAAGCAGTTTCTGAGAAGAGCAGAATGACCTTTTGTGGTCTGGAATGCATACAGTAGGACTGCTTGGCCTGCGTACTAGCTGAGTATAGATCGTTAATAATACGACAGTCAGTCAGTGTATGAAACCGTGTGGGTTTGGTCTTTTTCTCTATTGTCCATTGTTCCAACTAATGTCTTAATGATAGGTCTTCTCTTGTGGGTTTATAATGTATTTCCCACAGCATTCAACATAATTTGTAAACTGGGTGGTTTGAACCCTGAATGCTGATTGGCTGACAGCCGTGGTATATCAAGACTATACCATGGGTATGAAAAACATGTGTTTTTCCTGATCTAGTTAAGTTGGTAACCAGTTTATGAACGCCATAAGGCACCTCTGGGGTTTGTGGTATATGGCCAATATACCACATCGAAGAGCTGTGTCCAGGCACTCCACTTTGCGTCGTGCCTAAGAACAGGCTTTATTGTTTAAGTATTGTATCTCTACAGTATTTCTCCACTCCATTCTTTCAACGATCAAACGATCAAAGTAAGAATGAATGAATCCCAACAGTCATCCCCAGACTCATCCACAGACTCAACCTCAGGCCACATCATCCCCAGACTGAAACCCAGTCCACATCAACCTTCTGACTCAACCTCAGTTCGCATCAACCACAGACTCATCCCCAGACTCAACCCCAGTCTACATCTTCCCTAGACTCATCCCCAGTCTCAACCCCAGTCCACATCATCCCCAGTCTCAACCCCAAACTCAACCCCAGGCCACATCATCCCCAGACTCAGCCTCAGGCCACATCATCCCCAGACTCAACCTCAGTCCACATCATCCCCAGACTCATCCCAGACTCAACCCCAGTCTACATCATCCCTAGACTCATCCCCAGACTCAGCCTCAGTCCACATCATCCCCAGTCTCAACCCCAGTCCACATCATCCCCAGACTCATCCCCAGACTCAACCCCAGGCCACATCATCCCCAGACTCAACCTCAGGCCACATCATCCCCAGACTCAACCTCAGGCCACATCATCCCCAGACTCATCCCCAGACTCAACCCCAGGCCACATCATCCCCAGACTCATCCCCAGACTCAACACCAGTCCACATCATCCCCCATCTCAACCCCAGTTGCATCTATCCTCAGACTCAATTCCAGTCCAATCCATTGGTATTGTCAGGGGCTGGACTGGTATCAATGGACTGGTTGAGCTTTACAGACTCTCTCACACACAGTTTTGTGAGGAATACACTGAAGTAATTTCAGTTCCTTCATCTGCATTGATCTGAAAGCAACAGGTGGATGGAAGCGGTTTCACCAGTGACAGCTGATTAAGGAATGGAAAACCAATTCCATGTGCTTTAGGCTCAGTAGCACAGTAGAATAGAAGTGTTGGCTTGTCTTTCATTGGCTAAACTACACATTGTTGAGGACATCAAGTAACGGGATTGGTTGACTTACCGAATCCGAATGCAGCAGGAGCAGGGATAGGAGCAGACTGGACAGGAGTGGACGTGTAGAGACCGGTCACCAGCAGACCATCAAAATAAGTACTGGTGGAGACAGTCACTGTGGAGAGACAGAAAGAGAGAGATTTTTAATACATTTTGAAACATTCGTTCAACAGTGGGGGGGTTTGTATTTTTTCTTTCAACAGGTCTCCTTATCTATATTCAGTAGCTAATTGCCCAGTGTGATGTTTCACTATCTGACAGAGAACGTGCCTCACACCACCACTCCTCTCACATCCTCACTGATGCTAACGAGACTAACCAACCTAACGAGCCTCAGAACACAGGTGTTAACAAGGATTCTAGCAAGGTCGTTAGAGAGGGGAAGGTGAGAAGGAATCCCCTGAGGGAGGGTGGGGTGAGGGGAAGGGAAAGTAAGGGGGAGGGCAGGAGGGAGATAGAGAGAGTAATAAAGTGGGTGAGAGAGGCAGGAGAGAGAGGGGAGCGGGGAGGTAGTGAGGGAGAGAGGGGAGCAGGGAGGGAGAGAGGGGAGCAGGGAGGGAGAGAGGGGAGCAGGGAGGAAGAGAGGGGAGCAGGGAGGAAGAGAGGGAGAGAGGGGAGCAGGGAGGAAGAGAGGGAGAGAGGGGAGCAGGGAGGTAGTGAGGGAGAGAGGGGAGCAGGGAGGAAGAGAGGGAGAGAGGGGAGCAGGGAGGGAGAGAGGGAGAGAGGGGAGGTAGAGAGGGAGAGAGGGGAGCAGGGAGGGAGAGAGGGAGAGAGGGGAGCAGGGAGGTAGTGAGGGAGAGAGGGGAGCAGGGAGGGAGAGAGGGAGAGAGGGGAGCAGGGAGGGAGAGAGGGAGAGGACATAGTTGGGTGTGCAGGTGCTGTGCAGCTACAGAGGTGGTGGTGCCACACTGTCACAGATGCTACCTGCTATCACTGGGAAGTGTAATTTCACTCAACAAGAGTGGAGCAGGCCAAGTGGAGGTCTGAGTCACATACTGTAGAGTAACCCAACATAACGTTGTCTGATATAACCAGCCACTGTGAAATACTAATAACAAGCTGGAGAAATACAGTAAATTGAACCAACTCATGCATGTTGTGTCCGTAAAATGTATATAGTACTGTATGTATATAGTATGTATGTATATAGTACTGTATGTATATAGTATGTATGTATATAGTATGTATGTATATAGCACTGTGAATATAGTATGTATGTATATAGTACTGTATGTATATAGTATGTATGTATATAGTACTGTATGTATATAGTACTGTATGTATATAGTATGTATGTATATAGCACTGTGTATATAGTATGTATGTATATAGTATGTATGTATATAGTATGTATGTATATAGCACTGTGTATATAGTATGTATGTATATAGTACTGTATGTATATAGTATGTATGTATATAGTATGTATGTATATAGCACTGTGTATATAGTATGTATGTATATAGTACTGTATGTATATAGTACTGTATGTATATAGTACTGTATGTATATAATACTGTATGTATATAGCACTGTGTATATAGTATGTATGTATATAATACTGTATGTATATAGCACTGTGTGTATATAGTATGTATGTATATAGTATGTTTGTATGTATATAGTGCTATATCTATATAGTATTTATAAGCTGGAAGTAGAAGCCTAAGTGTTGTTGTCCATTAGTTTACTCCAATTATGGGAGGGGTGGTAGGGTTAGGGGTGGTAGGGTTAGGGGTGGTAGGGTTAGGGGTGGTAGGGTTAGGGGTGGTAGGGTTAGGGGAAAATTATAAAGGAAAAATATGTATATATGTATGTATGTGTGTGTGTGTGTATGTATGTATGTATGTATGTATGTATGTATGTATGTATGTATGTGTGTGTATGTATGTGTGTGTGTGTATGTGTGTGTGTGTGTGTGTGTGTGTGTGTGTGTGTGTGTGTGTGTGTGTGTGTGTGTGTGTGTGTGTGTGTGTGTGTGTGTGTGTGTATGTATGTATGTATGTATGTATGTATGTATGTATGTATGTATGTATGTATGTATGTATGTATGTGTGTGTATGTATGTGTGTGTGTGTGTGTGTGTGTGTGTGTGTGTGTGTGTGTGTGTGTGTGTGTGTGTGTGTGTGTGTGTGTGTGTGTGTGTGTGTGTGTGTGTGTGTGTGTGTGTGTGTGTGTGTGTGTGCGTGTGCGCATGTGTGTGTATGTATATAAATATATTTACCCCCAAAAACATATGGAAGTGATGCAGACATTTACATTAATGGAAGCTACAATCGATCTGCAATATTAAAGCTGATCCTCCCCTAAAAAAGAAACGTTACAATAATTATAATTTGAAAAGTTTATTGGCTTGTATTGTTGCCATGGTGACCAACCAAACAATTCACCCCAGTGTTCCCAGTTCATCCCAATTCATCGCCTAGTCACAGTGTGGGATCCATTCACTCGAGGAAACCGCAGTGTTCCCCTGGGGAAGCAGGTTAGCGAGCTAATGCTTCTCTGTGTATGCCTAACTCTGAGTGACAGGACCACAGCACCACATGACTACATTTACTGGAGTTACTGTAAAACTCCACTCGTCACATGACTACATTACGAGAGTTACTGTAAAACTCCACTCGTCACATGACTACATTACTGGAGTTACTGTAAAACTCCACTCGTCTCATGACTACATTTACTGGAGTTACTGTAAAACTCCACTCGTCACATGACTAGAGAGTGACAGGACCGTTGCACTACATGCCCACATCACTAGTGTAAAAACACAAGAGGACAACTTCAGTGTAATGAAACATCACAGGACTACATGACTTCAGAGTGACAGGACTACATGACTTCAGAGTGACAGGACCACAGGACTACATGACAACAGAGTGACAGGACCACAGGACTACAGAGTGACTGGACCACATGATGACTGGGTGTCTGGATGACTGGGTGTCTGGATGACTGGGTTTCTGTCTTGGTGTCGGTCTGTCTGTCTGTCTGTCTGTCTGTCTGTCTGGGTGTCTGTCTGGGTGTCTGTCTGGCTGGGTTCCTGTCTGGGTGCCTGTCTGCCTGTTTGTCTGTTTGGGTGTGTGGGTGTCTGTCTGTCTGTCTGTTTGGGTGTCTGGATGACTGAGTGTCTGTCTGTTTGGGTGTCTGGTTGTCTGAATGACTGGGTGTCTGTTTGGATGTCTGTCTGTTTGGGTGTCTGTCTGGGTGTCTGGATGACTGGGTGTCTGTCTGTTTGGGTGTCTGGATGACTGGGTGTCTGGGTGTCTGGATGACTGGGTGTCTGGGTGTCTGTCTGTTTGGGTGTCTGGATGACTGGGTGTCTGTCTGTTTGGGTGTCTGGATGGCTGGGTGTCTGGGTGTCTGTCTGTTTGGGTGTCTGGATGGCTGGGTGTCTGTCTGTTTGGGTGTCTGTTTGGGTGTCTGGATGACTGGGTGTCTGTCTGTTCGGGTGTTTGGATGACTGGGTGTCTGGATGACTGGGTGTCTGTCTGTTTGGGTGTCTGGGTGTCTGTTTGTTTGGGTGTCTGGGTGTCTGTCTGTTTGGGTGTCTGGATGACTGGGTGTCTGGGTGTCTGGATGACTGGGTGTCTGGGTGTCTGGTTGACTGGGTGCCTGGGTGCCTGGGTGTCTGGATGACTGTGTGTCTGTCTGTCTGGGTGTCTGGATGACTGGGTGTCTGGGTGTCTGGATGACTGGGTGTCTGGGTGTCTGGATGACTGGGTGTCTGTCTGTCTGGGTGTCTGGATGACTGGGTGTCTGGGTGTCTGGATGACTGGGTGTCTGTCTGTCTGGGTGTCTGGATGACTGGGTGTCTGGGTGTCTGGATGACTGGGTGTCTGTCTGTCTGGGTGTCTGGGTGTCTGTCTGTCTGGGTGTTTGGATGACTGGGTGTCTGTCTGTCTGGGTGTCTGGATGACTGGGTGTCTGGATGACTGGGTGTCTGTCTGTCTGGGTGTCTGGATGACTGGGTGTCTGTCTGTCTGGGTGTCTGGATGACTGGGTGTCTGGGTGTCTGGTTGACTGGGTGCCTGGGTGCCTGGGTGTCTGGATGACTGGGTGTCTGTCTGTCTGGGTGTCTGGATGACTGGGTGTCTGGGTGTCTGGTTGACTGGGTGTCTGGATGACTGGGTGTCTGGGTGTCTGTCTGTTTGGGTGTCTGGATGACTGGGTGTCTGTCTGTTTGGGTGTCTGGATGGCTGGGTGTCTGTCTGTTTGGGTGTCTGTTTGGGCGTCTGGATGACTGGGTGTCTGGTTGACTGGGTGCCTGGGTGCCTGGGTGTCTGGATGACTGGGTGTCTGTCTGTCTGGGTCTGGATGACTGGGTGTCTGGGTGTCTGGTTGACTGGGTGTCTGGATGACTGGGTGTCTGGATGACTGGGTTTCTGTCTGTCTGGGTGTCTGGATGACTGGGTGTCTGGATGACTGGGTGTCTGTCTGTCTGGGTGTCTGGATGACTGGGTGTCTGTCTGTCTGGGTGTCTGGATGACTGGGTGTCTGGGTGTCTGGGTGTCTGGATGACTGGGTGTCTGGATGACTGGGTGTCTGTCTGTTTGGGTGTCTGGATTACTGGATGACTGGGAGTACATGAAAGAAGAAAACTTTTTTGGAACCAAAGCCGTTAACTGACCTAGGATTCCGCCTTCGTTTTGGGGGAATTGGAGGAAACATTTGAAAAGAAAGTGGTGTACTGGTCTGTCTGTCTCCAACATGTGTATTAGTCTCTGTCTGTCTCTGACATGTGTATTAGTCTCTGTCTGTCTCTGACATGTGTATTAGTCTCTGTCTGTCTCTGACATGTGTATTAGTCTCTGTCTGTCTCTGACATGTGTATTAGTCTCTGTCTGTCTCTGACATGTGTATTAGTCTCTGTCTGTCTCTGACATGTGTATTCGTCTCTGTCTGTCTCTGACATGTGTATTAGTCTCTGTCTGTCTCCAACATGTGTATTAGTCTCTGTCTGTCTCTGACATGTGTATTAGTCTCTGTCTGTCTCCAACATGTGTATTAGTCTCTGTCTGTCTCTGACATGTGTATTAGTCTCTGTCTGTCTCCAACATGTGTATTAGTCTCTGTCTGTCTCTGACATGTGTATTAGTCTCTGTCTGTCTCTGACATGTGTATTAGTCTCTGTCTTTCTCTGACATGTGTATTAGTCTCTGTCTGTCTCTGACATGTGTATTCGTCTCTGTCTGTCTCTGACATGTGTATTAGTCTCTGTCTGTCTCCGACATGTGTATTAGTCTCTGTCTGTCTCTGACATGTGTATTAGTCTCTGTCTGTCTCTGACATGTGTATTAGTCTCTGTCTGTCTCCAACATGTGTATTAGTCTCTGTCTGTCTCTGACATGTGTATTAGTCTCTGTCTGTCTCTGACATGTGTATTAGTCTCTGTCTGTCTCTGACATGTGTATTAGTCTCTGTCTGTCTCTGACATGTGTATTAGTCTCTGTCTGTCTCTGACATGTGTATTAGTCTCTGTCTGTCTCCGACATGTGTATTAGTCTCTGTCTGTCTCTGACATGTGTATTAGTCTCTGTCTGTCTCTGACATGTGTATTAGTCTCTGTCTGTCTCCAACATGTGTATTAGTCTCTGTCTGTCTCCAACATGTGTATTAATCTCTGTCTGTCTCTGACATGTGTATTAGTCTCTGTCTGTCTCTGACATGTGTATTAGTCTCTGTCTGTCTCTGACATGTGTATTAGTCTCTGTCTGTCTCCGACATGTGTATTAGTCTCTGTCTGTCTCCAACATGTGTATTAGTCTCTGTCTGTCTCTGACATGTGTATTAGTCTCTGTCTGTCTCCAACATGTGTATTAGTCTCTGTCTGTCTCTGACATGTGTATTAGTCTCTGTCTGTCTCCAACATGTGTATTAGTCTCTGTCTGTCTCTGACATGTGTATTAATCTCTGTCTGTCTCTGACATGTGCATTAGTCTCTGTCTGTCTCCAACATGTGTATTAGTATCTGTCTGTCTCTGACATGTGTATTAATCTCTGTCTGTCTCCAACATGTGTATTAGTCTCTGTCTGTCTCCAAGATGTGTATTAGTCTCTGTCTGTCTCCAAGATGTGTATTAGTCTCTGTCTGTCTCCAACATGTTGTGTCTACAGTCAAACAGGGACTACAAAAGAAAAACCAGCCCGTCGCGGACCACGATGTCTTGCTCCCAGACAAACTAAACAACTTCTTTGCTCGCTTTGAGGACAATACAGTGCCACTGACACGGCCCGCTACAGTACCTGCAGACTCTCCTTCACTGCAGCTAACGTGTGTGAAACATTTAAACGTTTTAACCCTCACAAGGCTGCAGGCCCAGACGTCATCCCCAGCCGCGTTCTCAGAGCATGCGCAGACCAGCTGGCTGGTGTGCTTTTGGACATATTCAATCAAACCTTATCCCAGTTTTCTGTTCCCACATGCTTCAAGAGGGCCACCATTGTTCTTGTTCCCAAGAAAGCTAAGGTAACTGAGCTAAACGACTACCGTCCCGTAGCACTCACTTCCGTCATCATGAAGTGCTTTGAGAGACTAGTCAAGGACCGTATCACCTCCACCCTACCTGACACCCTAGATCCACTCCAATTTGATTACCACCCCAATAGGCCCACAGACGACGCAATCGCAATCACACTGCACACTGCACACTGCCCTATCCCATCTGGACAAGAGGAATACCTATGTAAGAATGCTGTTCATCGACTACAACTCAGCATTTAACACCATAGTACCCTAGTGTAGTATCCAAACTCGTCATTAAGCTCGAGACCCTGGGACTCAACCCCGCCCTGTGCGACTGGGTCCTGGACTTCCTGACGGGCCGCCCCAAGGTGGTGAGGGTAGGTAACAACAACTCCACCCCTCTGATCCTCAACACTGGGGCCCAACAAGGGTGCGTTCTCAGCCCTCTCCTGTACTCTCTGTTCACCCATGACTGCATGGCCACGTACACCTCCAACTCAATCATCAAGTTTGCAGACGACACTACAGTGGTAGGCTTGATTACCAACGATGACGAGACGGCCTACAGGGAGGAGGTGAGGGCCCTCGGAGTGTGGTGTCAGGAAAATAACCTCAAACTCAACGTCAACAAAACAAAGGAGATGATCGTGGACTTCAGGAAACAGCAGAGGGAGCACCCCCCTATCCACATCGAAGGGACAGTAGTGGAGAAGGTGGAAAGTTTTAAGTTCCTCGGCGTACACATCATGGACAAACTGAAATGGTCCACCCACACAGACAGTGTGGTGAAGAAGGCGCAGCAGCATCTCTTGAACCTCAGGAGGCTGAAGAAATTTGGCTTGTCACCAAAAACACTCAAACTTTTACAGATGCACAATCGAGAGCATCAAGTCGGGCTGTATCACCACCTGGTACGGCAACTGCTCTGCCTATAACCGTAAGGCTCTCCAGAGGGTAGTGAGGTCTGCACAACGCATCACCGGGTGCAAACTACCTGCCCTCCAGGACACATACACCGCCCGATGTCACAGGAAGGCCAAAAAAGATCATCAAGGACATCAACCACCAAAGCCACTGCCTGTTCACAGCTCTACCATCCAGAAGGCAAGGTCAGTACAGGTGCATCAAAGCTGGGACCGAGAGACTGAAAAACAGCTTATATCTCAAGGCAATCAGACTGTTAAACAGCCACCACTAACATCGAGTGACTGCTGCCAACATACTGACTCAACTCCAGCCACTTTAATAATGGAAAAATGTATGTAATAAATATATCACTAGCCACTTTAAACAATGCCACTTCATGTAATGTTTACATACCCTACATTACTCATCTCATATGTATATACTGTACTCTATACTATCTACTGCATCTAGCCTATGCCGTTCTGCCATCACTCATTAATATATTTTTATGTACATATTCTTATTCATTCCTTTACACTTGTGTGTATAGGGTAGTAGTTGTGAAATGATGAAGGGATGGAGGGATGAAGGGATGGAGGGATAGAGGGATGGAGGGATGAAGGGATGAAGGTGTGTGTGTGTGTGTGTGTGTGTGTGTGTGTGTGTGTGTGTGTGTGTGTGTGTGTGTGTGTGTGTGTGTGTGTGTGTGTGTGTGTGTGTGTGTGTGTGTGTGTGTCCAAATCCCCCCCACAGGTGAATAGATGAGTATGGATCTGATTGGCTTATGAGTCTGGTCCCTTTCATCGTTAGGTGAAAGAGAGGAGTAACACAGCACACACACACACACACACACACATTTCTAAAGAGCCTTTGAAGGTATCCTTAACATTCTTGTCTCCATCTCTGGCTGACTGCTCGCCGAGGGGAATACCAAGAGCTTCATCAACAACGCTATCATCCTAGACCTGTGTGTGTGTGTGTGTGTGTGTGTGTGTGTGTGTGTGTGTGTGTGTGTGTGTGTGTGTGTGTGTGTGTGTGTGTGTGTGTGTGTGTGTGTGTGTGTGTGTGTGTGTGTATACAAAGCAGGTGTTTGCATGGTTCATGGTTCATGGTTCAACCAAACATCTGGGTAGAATTGAGTCAAAAGGGTGCCATCACTCAGCTCTGCTACAAATACAGATATATATATATATGCGAAAGTATTCGGCCCCCTTGAACTTTGCGACCTTTTGCCACATTTCAGACTTCAAACATAAAGATATAAAACTGTATTTTTTTGTGAAGAATCAACAACAAGTGGGACACAATCATGAAGTGGAACGACATTTATTGGATATTTCAAACTTTTTTAACAAATCAAAAACTGAAAAATTGGGCGTGCAAAATTATTCAGCCCTTTACTTTCAGTGCAGCAAACTCTCTCCAGAAGTTCAGTGAGGATCTCTGAATGATCCAATGTTGACCTAAATGACTAATGATGATAAATACAATCCACCTGTGTGTAATCAAGTCTCCGTATAAATGCACCTGCACTGTGATAGTCTCAGAGGTTCGTTAAAAGCGCAGAGAGCATCATGAAGAACAAGGAACACACCAGGCAGGTCCGAGATACTGTTGTGAAGAAGTTTAAAGCCGGATTTGGATACAAAAATATTTCCCAAGCTTTAATAAACATCCCAAGGAACACTGTGCAAGCGATAATATTGAAATGGAAGGAGTATCAGACCACTGCAAATCTACCAAGACCTGGCCGTCCCTCTAAACTTTCAGCTCATACAAGGAGAAGACTGATCAGAGATGCAGCCAAGAGGCCAATGATCACTCTGGATGAACTGCAGAGATCTACAGCTGAGGTGGGAGACTCTGTCCATAGGATAACAATCAGTTGTATATTGCACAAATCCGGCCTTTATGGAAGAGTGGCAAGAAGAAAGCCATTTCTTAAAGATATCCATAAAAAGTGTTGTTTAAAGTTTGCCACAAGCCACCTGGGAGACACACCAAATATGTGGAAGACGGTACTCTGGTCAGATGAAACCAAAATTGAACTTTTTGGCAACAATGCAAAACGTTATGTTTGGCATAAAAGCAACACAGCTCATCACCCTGAACACACCATCCCCACTGTCAAACATGGTGGTGGCAGCAACATGGTTTGGGCCTGCTTTTCTTCAGCAGGGACAGGGAATATGGTTAAAATTGATGGGAAGATGGATGGAGCCAAATACAGGACCATTCTGGAAGAAAACCTGATGGAGTCTGCAAAAGACCTGAGACTGGGACGGAGATTTGTCTTCCAACAAGACAATGATCCAAAACATAAAGCAAAATCTACAATGGAATGGTTCAAAAATAAACATATCCAGGTGTTAGAATGGCCAAGTCAAAGTCCAGACCTGAATCCAATCGAGAATCTGTGGAAAGAACTGAAAACTGCTGTTCACAAATGCTCTCCATCCAACCTCACTGAGCTCGAGCTGTTTTGCAAGGAGGAATGGGAAAAAATGTCAGTCTCTCGATGTGCAAAACTGATAGAGACATACCCCAAGTGACTTACAGTTGTAATTGCAGCAAAAGGTGGCGCTACAAAGTATTAACTTAAGGGGGCTGAATAATTTTGCACGCCCAATTTTTCAGTTTTTGATTTGTTAAAAAAGTTTGAAATATCCAATAAATGTCGTTCCACTTCATGATTGTGTCCCACTTGTTGTTGATTCTCACAAAAAAATACAGTTTTATATCTTTATGTTTGAAGCCTGAAATGTGGCAAAAGGTCGCAAAGTTCAAGGGGGCCGAATACTTTCGCAATGCACTGTATCTTCTCTCCAGGAGCATTCCACAGATTTACAGCACCTCTCCCTTCCCCTCCACCTCAGCACTCCTGTTCTCCTGTCCTCCCTTTTCTTCAGCACTCAGGTGGGCTTTGACCCTGACTCCTCTCTACTGCACTCCTCCCTTTTCATCCCTCTCTTCTCTTTCACCTCAATCTGAGTAAGACCTCTCTGTTCTCCCTTCAGGCACTCAGGTAGGTCCTGTCTTCTGACCAACATGGACTCCTCTCTACTGCACTCCTCCTTTCTCATCCTTCTCTTCTCTTTCACCTCAATCTGAGTAAGACCTCTCTCTACTACTGTTCTCCCTTCAGGCACTCAGGTAGGTCCTGTCTTCTGACCAACATGGACTCCTCTCTACTGCACTCCTCCTTTCTCATCCCTCTCTTCTCTTTCACCTCAATCTGAGTAAGACCTCTCTCTACCACTGTTCTCCCTTCAGGCACTCAGGTAGGTCCTGTCTTCTGACCAACATGGACTCCTCTCTACTGCACTCCTCCCTTCTCAACCCTCTCTTCTCCTTCTCATTCAGTGGTGGAAAAAGTACCCAACGGTCCGACTTGAGTAAAAGTAAAGATACCTTAATTAATAGAATAAATGACTCAAGTACTCCTGTACTCCACACACACACACACACACACACACACACACACACACACACACACACACACACACACACACACACACACTGCAGTGCAGTGTGTCTTTCTATAGGCCTTGTACTCCAGCATGTAATATTGATGTAGAGCTGTGCTACGCCTTCATTACACACACACACACACACACACACACACACACACACACACACACACACACACACACACACACACACACACACACACTGGCTGGTGCTCCTGAGCCTTCTACTCCTCAAATATTGATGGTTCTTGTGCTGCCTTACCCTTTACATGCCTCTCCTGGCTTCCTTCTACCCTCTCCTCTCCTCTCCCACCGCCTAATCTCCTCTCCTTACCCCCTCCTCTCCTTTTCTTAACCCCTCCTCTCCTCACCTACCCCCTCCTCTCCTCTCCTCTCCTACCGCCTAATCTCCTCTCCTTACCACCTCCTCTCCTTTTCTTAACCCCTCCCCTCCTCTCCTAGCCCCTCCTCTCCTCTCCTACCACTTCTTCTCCTCTCCTTACCCCCTCCTGTACACTCCCCTCCTTTCCTCTCCTCTCCTCTCCTACCACCTTCTGTCCACTCCCCTCCTCTCCTACCCCATCTGCTCCTCTCCTAACCCCCTCCTCTCTCACCCACTCCTGTACACTCCCCTCCTCTCCTCTCCTACCCCCTCCGCTCTTCTCCTCTCCTACCCCCCTCCTGTCCACGTCCCTCATCTCCTCTCTTACCCCCTCCACTCCGCTCCTCTCCTCCCCCCTTCTCTCCTCCGCTCTTCTCATCTCCTACCCGCTCCTCTCCTCTCCTACCCCCTCCTCTCCTCTCCTACCCCCTCCTCTCCTCTCCTACCCTCTCCTATCCCCTCCGCTCTTCTCCTCTCTTACCCCCCTCCTGTCCACTCCCCACATCTCCTCTTACCCCCTCCGCTCCGCTCCTCTCCTCTCCTACCCCCTTCTCCCCTCCGCTCTTCTCATCTCCTACCCGCTCCTCTTCTCTCCTACCCCTCCTCTCCTCTCCCTCCTCTCCTCTCCCCTCATACCCCCTCATATTTCCTCCTCTGTTCTCCTCTCCTACCCCCTCCTCTCCTCATCCCTCTCTGAGTCTGACAGGAGAAGGGTCAACCAGCCCACTCTCACAGATGAGCACATAACACAACCAGCTAACTGCGCAATACACAAACAACATAACAATCTACAAAACAAGGTACATAACAATCTACAAAACGAGCTATATAACAATCCTACAAAGTTTTTAAAAGTATTTTTACTACAATTTAGCGCACACAAAAATGTCTTAATTGGCATTAATAAGAATGAGACCACAACACATATAAAATACTATGAGCTGCATGACTACAGGAAGTAGAACAAAACTACACATAAAAAGACTTTGTCTCAAATAAAATCTACATGTTTAAGTCACAATGCTTTGTAAACAACAGGTGTAGACTAACAGTGAAATGCTTTGTAAACAACAGGTGTAGACTAACAGTGAAATGCTTTGAAAACAACAGGTGTAGAGGGGCCACTACTGTACTTATAGAAGTGTTATAGAGGGGCCACTACTACACTTATAGAGGTGTTATAGAGGGGCCACTACTACACTTATAGAGGTGTTATAGAGGGGCCACTACTACACTTATAGAGGTGTTGTTGAAGGGGTTATAGAGGGGCCATTCCTGTACGGTCAGTCCGGATGGACGAGTACTTAACTATAGCAGGGCGGACTGAGACCATCCTAATTCCTGCCCCTTCCACTGCCCTGTCGTGCAGATCAGTCATGGCTACGCCCTCAGATTACCCTACCTTCCTGTTCAGCTGCCAGACTTTTCTCCACTATTGGAAACGTTTCAAATTCTTTCAACGTTTGCTTTAGTCTGCCTGGAGTTCCATGGGGGCGGGGTTTGCCGTTATGTGACAATTTGATTGGTTCCATTAAGCCAGGCAAGGTTAATCAAGCACAGATATAGCATTTGAAAACAGTTTCAAATAGTGTTTGAACTCAGGTCCTGGTAGGGGTACAACAGTAGACCTGTGCCATGCTTTTACCTAAGACTGGTCTGAGATCATACCTCCTCATCCCTGCCAACGCCTGATTGGCTGTACGCTTTGCTGCACATAACGGAGACGTCACTATTACAGATAGACTTGTAGGAGACGTCCTTATGTGTGTGTGTGTGTGTGTGTGTGTGTGTGTGTGTGTGTGTGTGTGTGTGTGTGTGTGTGTGTGTGTGTGTGTGTGTGTGTGTGCGTGTGCGTGTGTGTGTGAGCGTGTGTGAGCGTGTGTGTGTGTGAGCGCGCGTGTGTGTGTGTGTGTGTATGTGTGTGTGTGTCCCATGTTGAGCATGTATGTGTCATATGATGCCATGGTAGGGTCTTAGATTTAGGGTGCTATCGGGTCGTTCTTCCACCTCCCCCCCATTTCCCATGCAGACAAGCCTCCTTGTTAGCAGACTCTAACAGCAACAGATTTTCCACTGTACCATTAGACCCAGGAGAAGCCAGACTGCCTCCCTTCCTCCTCCCTTCCTCCCTTCCCCCTTTCCCATGCAGACAAGCCTCCTTGTTCGCAAACTCTCACAGCAATGCATTCATGTTCTGTCATTGTATTGGAAAGATTCTGGTCTGCTGAGATTTTCCAATGTACCATTAGACCCAGGAGACACAACACAAATCTTATTTCCGAATGGCTTCATCCGTTTTTTTCCTGGAGACTGAATGGCTGGATAAAGACAGCCTTCTGACCTATATCCTGCTGACAGACAGACAAAGTGTGGTTCGTTTCCCCCCCGTGTCCCAGAGGAAATGGAACAGCCCACATTCCCCTGGTGTCCTGCACAGGTGACTGAGGGTTGAACCAAATCAGGAAGCTCAGGGGGGAGGTGGCACCCTGACACTGACCTGGCTTGGATTGGGAAACAGATGGAGAGTAGACCCAAAGCTTACCCCGTGGTCCTCTACTCCATTTCCTGGTCCTTATGGCGTGTGTGTGTGTGTGTGTGTGTGTGTGTGTGTGTTTGTGTGTGTGTGTGTGTGTGTGTGTATGTGTGTGTGTGAGTGTGTGTGTGTGTATGTGTGTGTGTGTGTCATGTTGAGCATGTATGTATCATACGATGCCAAGGTAGGGTCTTAGATTTATTATTCCATTGCTATATCCTGAATGGCACCACCCTGCTCTGATGGCACCACCCTGCTCTGATGGCACCACCCTGCTCTGATGGCACCACCCTGCTCTGATGGTACCACCCTGCTCTGATGGTACCACCCTGTCCTGATGGCACCACCCTGCCCTACTGGCACCACCCTGCCCTGATGGCACCACCCTGCTCTGAAGGCACCACCCTGCTCTGAAGGCACCACCCTGCCCTGATGGCACCACCATGCCCTGATGGCACCACTCTGCCCTGAAGGCACCACAACCACCCTGCCCTGATGGCACCACCCTGCCCTACTGGCACCACCCTAACCTGATGGAACCACCCTGCTCTGATGGCACCACCCTGCCCTGATGGCACCACCCTGCCCTGATGGCACCACCCTGCCCTGATGGCACCACCCTGTCCTGATGGCACCACCCTGCCCTGATGGCACCACCCTGCCCTGAAGGCACCACCCTGCCCTGATGGAATCCCCATCTGCTGCTGGGAAATCTACACAACTGACAACACCTCAGATTTTAAAGGTCTTATAATGCAGATGTCTTTCTACAGGCTCCATCTCCTCCTAACTTTTAGTACAGACAGCACCATCTGTATTATCCATCTCCTCCTGACAGGCCCCATCTCCTCCTGACAGGCCCCATCTCCTCCTAACAGGCCCCATCTCCTCCTAACAGGCCCCATCTCCTCCTAACAGGCCCCATCTCCTCCTAACAGGCCCCATCTCCTCCTAACAGGCCCCATCTCCTCCTGACAGGCCCCATCTCCCCCTGACAGGCCCCATCTCCTCCTGACAGGCCCCATCTCCTCCTAACAGGCCCCATCTCCTCCTAACAGGCCCAATCTTCTCTAAACAGGCCCATCTCCTCCTGACAGGCCCCATCTCCTCCTAACAGGCCCCATCTCCTCCTGACAGGCCCCATCTCCTCCTGACAGGCCCATCTCCTCCTGACAGGCCCCATCTCCTCCTTACAGGCCCCATCTCCTCCTTAAAGGCCCATCTCCTCCAAACAAGCCCCATCTTCTTCGAACAGATCCCATCTCCTGCTAACAGGCCCCATCTCCTCCTAAAAGGCCCCATCTCCTCCTAACAGGCCCCAATCTCCTCCTTAAAGGCCCAATCTTCTCCAAACAAGCCCCATCTTCTCCTAACAGGCCCCATCTCCTCCAAACAGGCCCTGTCTCCTCCCAAAAGGCCCCATCTCCTCCTAAAAGGCCCCAACCTCCTCCTTTACAGGCCCAATTTTCTCCAAACAAGCCCCATCT
Source organism: Oncorhynchus mykiss (assembly GCF_057628025.1). Lineage (NCBI taxonomy): Eukaryota > Metazoa > Chordata > Actinopteri > Salmoniformes > Salmonidae > Oncorhynchus > Oncorhynchus mykiss. The sequence continues at coordinate 97,615,415 of NC_143023.1, forward strand.
TCTCCTAACAGGCCCCAACTCCTCCTAACAGGCCCCATCTCCTCCTAACTGGCCCAATCTCCTCCTTAAAGGCTCTATCTTCTCCAAACAGGCCCCATCTCCTCCTAACAGGCCCCATCTCCTCCTAACAGGCCCCATCTCCTCCTAACAGGCCCCATTTCCTCCTAACAGGCCCCATCTCCTCCTAACAGGCCCCATCTCCTCCTAACAGGCCCCATCTCCTCCTGACAGGCCCCATCTCCTCCTAACAGGCCCCATTTCCTCCTAACAGGCCCCATCTCCTCCTAACAGGCCCCATCTCCTCCTAACAGGCCCCATCTCCTCCTGACAGGCCCCATCTCCTCCTAATATGCCCCATCTCCTCCTAACAGGCCCCATCTCCTCCTTAAAGGCACCATCTTCTCCAAACAGGCCCCATCTCCTCCTAATATGCCCCATCTCCTCCTAACAGGCCCCATCTCCTCCAAACAGGCCCCATCTCCTCCTAACAGGCCCCATCTCCTCCTTAAAGGCCCCTTCTTCCCCAAACAAGCCCCATCTTCTCCAAACAGGCCCCATCTCCTCCTGACAGGCCCCATCTCCTCTTAACAGGACCCATCTCCTCCTTAAAGGCCCCATATTCTCCAAACAAGCCCCATCTTCTCCAAACAGGTCCCATCTCCTCCTAACAGGCCCTATCTCTTCCTAAAAGGTCCCATCTCCTCCTAAAAGGCTCCATCACCTCCTAACAGGCCCCATCTTCTCTAAACAGGCCCCATCTCCTCCTAACAGGCCCCATCTCCTCCTAACAGGCCCCATCTCCCCCTAACAGGCCCCATCTCCTCCTAACAGGCCCCATCTCCTCCTAACAGGCCCCATCTCCTCCTAATGGGGCCCATTAGGGTTATGAACCGGGGCATTTGGAGCCACAAAGGAAAACTGACTCTGAGTCAATGTTTAAAATCTGGAGTCACGATGATGGAAAAATGAAACCGGAACACTGCTGTTGATAGTATCACTGCTCTTTAATAGGCCATTCTTCTGTTTTTTTGTGACTCCAGAACAAAACCAGCAGCAAAGAGCTAAAAGCGTGGTGAATATCTGTGATCAAGACAGTCGTTTCAGATCCATTTTGAAGCATTATTAAGAGACTGGGGGTGTATGGGGGTTGAAGCCTGTCTGAGTGACTTAGTGACTTAGTATCACCTCCACAGCATCACCCCTGCAGCATCAATCACGCAGATTCACGCCCACAGCTTCACGCCCAGAGCTTCACCCCAGCAGACTCACCCCAGCAGCCTCACCACTACAGCCTCACCACTACAGCCTCACCATTACATCCTCACCACTACAGCCTCACCCCAGCAGCCTCACCACTACAGCCTCACCACTACATCCTCACCCCAGCAGCCTCATCCCAGCAGACTCACCACTACAGCCTCACCACAGTAGCCTCACCACTACAGCCTCACCCCTACAGACTCACCACTACAGCCTCACCCCAGCAGCCTCACCACTACAGCCTCACCCCTACAGCCTCACCCCAGCAGCCTCACCACTACAGCCTCACCCCAGCAGCCTCACCCCAGCAGGGTTCATGTTCCCAAAACACGGCTAAAATCAGCCCCGATAGATAGAACCCGTTCTTCCCTTTTTCATGACAGGAACCATTTCCTTACTGCTTCCAAAGACTAAATGTGTCCTGTTTGTGTGTGTGTGTGTGTGTGTGTGTGTGTGTGTGTGTGTGTGTGTGTGTGTGTGTGTGTGTGTGTGTGTGTGTGTGTGTGTGTGTGTGTGTGTGTGTGTGTGTGTGTGTGTGTGTGTGTGAGTTTGTGCGTGCGCTACTCTCCTTCTCCACCTCAGAGAGCTTTGATACCAAACCACCACTGTTGGGCTGTTCAGCATTTTTCATCAGATCAGATCAGTGGACGGAGAGACACTGAGACGTCCATCTCAGCCTGATAATCAGCAGCTCAAACATTCACCACTTTTTATTTCTAAACATTGGATCTTCTGTGTGTTTACTCAGCAGCCTCACCTCAGCAGACCCACCTCAGCAGCCTCACCTCAGCAGCCTCACCTCAGCAGACCCACCTCAGCAGCCTCACCTCAGCAGCCTCACCTCAGCAGCCTCACCTCAGCAGCCTCACCTCAGCAGACTCACCTCAGCAGCCTCACCCCAGCAGCCTCACCCCAGCAGCCTCACATCAGCAGACTCACCTCAGCAGCCCCACCCCAGCAGCCTCACCCCAGCAGCCTCACCCTGTGTGTTTACTCTGTAAGGACATTCACTTGTCAGCTAGTGTGAAACCTTTCTTTCTTCTGTCAGAGTAATTTATCTTACGTCTACGGCTCAAAGAATGATAGCCAAAGGTGTATGTGTTTTGGTAAGGAGATGGACTCTTGTTATCTTAGCTTCAGAACCTATTTACTAAGATAAACCTGTGACACAGAGCATTATGGGTACTCTAGTACGGAATGCTACAACGGCTGTTGTGAGAATGGAGAATGGTATCGAGGAAGAGGAGAAGGAGGGTGAAAAGGTAGGATAATGTCCGGTCCCTTGGGGAGACAGACAGCAATGGAAATGAAATGGAATACTTCAGAGAAATTAGAATGTCACTATACTAAGAAACAGAGTGTAATACTGAGGAATATTTATATATATTGTTTTCAACGATCTCAGAGCCTCCCCGTGGGATATCATAGGACCATTCTGGTTCGATTCCAAAGGAAGACAAGGAGCTACTCGGCCAACGGTTCTGCACTATGTGCCTTCCACAGACAATTTCTCAGTGCCAAAAAGATCAAAGTCCAGCCTTTCTGGTGAGAGCCAAGAGGAGGGTGTTGTTAAGATCTCCCCGTGATTGAGTCTACCTGTTCAAGAAGCAGCAGAATGCAAGCCGAGAGAGATGGTAGAATCAGGTGTTGTTAAGATCTCCCCGTGACTGAGTCTACCTGTTCAAGAAGCAGCAGAATGCAAGTCGAGAGAGATGGTAGAATCAGGATCTCTCCGTGATTGAGTCTACCTGTTCAAGAAGCAGCAGAATGCAAGCCGAGAAAGATGGTAGAATCAGATCCATTCAGCCATGAGACAGACAGACAGACAAACGCAGCATCTACCGTAAATTGAGTGATTATAATATATTTCTAACCATATAGCAGTGCTGCACAACAGCCTAAAACAGACAAAGACAACTAAAGATCTGCAGTATTTAACAAGGGGCTGAATTGTGTATAAGCGTGTAAACGGTGTGACCATAGTAAAAATAAAAACTTCAAACCACACAAACGTAGATTTGAGAGTATACACCCCCGTACACAGGGCTAAAGAGTATGTAACTTAAAGAGAATGTCAGCCTCTCAAACTGGGGAAAGACCCAAACCTCAACTCTCTGAACACTCACAACACTCAAACTTCTGCAACTCAAAGTAGAACACACCCGTGAGCTTTTTTCCACAAAGACACGCATTCCATCTAACAAATGCATAAGCACGTTCACACACAAAGGTAGGCTCACGAGCACACACACACAAGCATACACACACACAAACATAAGCACACACACACACACGCAAGCATACACAAACATAAGCACACAAACACACAAGCACACACAAACATAAGCACACAAGCACACACACGCAAGCATACACACACACAAGCACACAAGCACACAAACACACAAGCACACACAATCATAAGTACACAAACACACAAGTACACACACACACACACACACACAAGCACACACTCACCAGCACACACACATACACACGAGAGCACACGCACACACACACACACATCTGGCAGCTGTGGAGGACTGCAGGCAGCGCACAGAAAAATGCAGTCATTGTCCTTGACCACAGTTACATAACAAAAACATTTCTGTCCCGATAGTCCTCTAATATCTATTCTACTCCTCTCCGGTGTCACTCGTTACCACAACCACATATGGCTAAACCCTGCCTATTTCTTCCATAGATGTTCTTAAAATATGATTTGAAACCTAACCCTAACCTTAATCTGAACCTTACCCACACTGCTAACCCTAAAGCCTAACATTAAATTAACAATCCAATTTTTGTTTTCATGAATTTTTACGATATGGCCAATTTGACTTTGCGGCTGTGGTAACTAGTGACATCCCTCCTTTCCTCCCCTGCTCTCCACACCTGCCCTCTCTTTTAATCTCACACCTGCTCCCCCAGGACCTGTTGAAACAGGAAATAGGAAGCTGCTAATGAGGAACAAACCATGTGTCAGGGTCTGTATTGTCCCCTACCTCCCCATGCCCTCTTTACGGTTCCATGGTCCAGCCTGGGACATCCAAGTCCCACACAGGGACACAATATGGCCCTGTTGGCCTGCCCTGTGTGACCTCTACACACCCACACAGCTGGCCTGTTCCCTACTTAATAGAACAGACAGACACACACAAACACAAACACACACGCACACATACACTCACACATACACACACACATATACACACTGCGAAGAGAGGGCATCTGTCAAGGTGAAAGATGACGCCGATAGAGACTGCAGCTTAGCTTCTAGTCCTTAGGAAACTGTGCAGTATTTTTTTTTATGGCCGGGAAGAACTATTGGATATCAGAGAGACGTCAACTTATCAGCACTACGACCAGGAACACGACTTTCCCAAAGCGGATCCTTTGTCTGCAACTCCCACAGGCCGACCCAAAACAACGCCGTCGGAGGAGAGGGAGCGGTCTTCTAGTGAGGCTTTGGAAGCTCGCACACCACCCACCGCTTCCGAGTATATTACTCGCTAATGTCCAGTCCCTAGTTAACAAAGTCGACAAAATAAGGGCAAGAGTTGGTTCCCAAAGAAATATGCAGGATTGTAACACACTCTGTTTCACGGAGACATGGCTAGCTGGGGACATGCTGTCGGAGTCTGTACAGCCAACGGGATTTTCAGTGTATCGCGCCGACAGGAACAAACATCTCTCTGGTAAGAAGAAGGGCGGGGTGTATGTTTCATGATTAACAACTCATGGTGTAATTGTAACAACATACAAGAACTCAAGTCCTTTTGTTCACCTGACCTAGAATTCCTCACAATCAAATGCCGACAGTATTATCTCCAAAGAAATCTCTCCTCGGATATCGTCACAGCCGCAAGCAGATACCAGATACTTCATGGAACTTCGCTGGACTTTATGCAAACTGGAAACCATATATCCTGAGGCTGCATTTATTGTAGCTGGGGATTTTAACCAAGCTAATCTGAGAACAAAGCTACCTAAATTCTAGCAGCATATTGATTGCAGTACACAAGCGAATAACACACTCGACCACTGCTACTCTAATTTCCGCGATGCATACAAGGCCCTCCCCGCCCTCCTTTTGGCAAATCTGACCATGATTCCATCTTGTTTCTCCCCTCCTATAGGCAGAAACTAAAACAGGAAGCGCCCGTGCTTAGGTCTATCTAACGCTGGTTTGACCAATCGAATTCCACAATTCAAGATTGCTTCAATCACGTGGACTGGGATGTGTTCCTGGTAGCCTCAGACAACAACATTGAAGTATACGCTGACTCGGTGAGTGAGTTTATAAGAAAGTGTATAGGTGATGTTGTACCCACTGTGACTATTAAAACCTTCCCTAACCAGAAACAGCAGATTGATGGCAGCATTCCCGCAAAACTGAAAGCACGTACCACCGCATTTAATCATGGCAAGGCGACTGGAAACATGGCCGAATACAAACAGTGCAGCTTTTCCCTCCGTAAGGCAATCAGACAAGCAAAGCATCATTTTAAAGACAAAGTCGCAAATCAATGGCTCAGACACGAGACATATGTGGCAGGGTCCACAGACAATCATGGATTACAGACAGAAAACCAGCCCCGTCACGGACATCGACGTCTTGCTCTCAGACAAATTAAAGAACTTCTTTGTGCCATTTGAGGACCATAGAGTGTCACCGACATGGCCTGACACCAAAGACTGTGGGTTATCCTTCTCTGTGGCCGACGTGAGTAAAACATTGAAACGTGTTAACCCTCGCAAGGCTGCCGGCCCAGACTAAATCCCTAGCCGTGTTGTCAAGCATTTGCAGACCAGCTGGCTGGTGTGTTTACAGACGTATTCAATCGCTCCCTATCCCAGTCTGCTGTCCCCACATGTTTAAAGATGGTCAAAGATGGTTGCTTTCCCAAGAAAGCAAAGGAAATTGAACTAAATAACTATTACTCACTTCTGTCATTATGAAGTGCTTTGAGAGACTAGTCAAGGACCATATCACTTCCACCCTACCTGTTACCCTAGACCGACTCCAATTTGCTTACCACCCCAATAGGTCCACAATAGGTCCACAGACGATGCAATCGCCATCACACTGCACACTGCCCTATCCCATCTGGACAAGAGGAATAGCTATGTAAGAATGCTGTTCATTAACTACAACTCAGCATTCAACACCATAGTACCCTCCAAACGTATCATTAGGCTTGAGACCCTGGGTCTCGACCCCGCCCTGTGCAATTGGGTCCTAGACTTCCTGATGGGCCACCCCAAGTGGTGAAGGTAGGAAACAACATCTAGGATACAACCTCCACTGATCTCCACTGCGCTGATCCTCAACACTGGGGCCCCACAAGGGTGCATTCTCAGGCCTCTCCTGTACTCCCTGTTCACCCACGACTGCGTGGCCATGCACGCTTCCAACTCAGTCATCAAGTTTGCAGATGACACTAGAGTGGTAGGCTTAATTAGCAACAACAATGAGACAGCCTACAGGGAGGAGGTGAGGGCCCTCAGAGTGTGGTGTCAGGAAAACAACCGAGGTCAGTACAGGTGCATCAGAGAGATGCACAGAGAGATTGAAAAACAGCTTCTATCTCAATGTCAGCAAAACAAAAGAGATGATCGTGGACTTCAGGAAACAGCCAAGGGAGCACCCTCCTATCCACATCGACAGGACAACAGTGGAGAACAGTGGAGAAGGTGGAAACAGCGCCTCTTCAACCTCAGGAGGCTGAAAAAATATGTCTCGTCACCAAAAACACTCACTAACTTTTACAGGTGTACAAATGAGAGCATCCTGTCGGGCTGTATCACCACCTGGTATCACCGCAAACAACCGCAGGGCGCTCCTGAGGGTGGTGCAGTCTGCACAATACATCGCTGGGGGCAAACTCCCTGCCCTCCAGGACACCTACAGCACCCGATGTCACAGGAAGGCAAAAAATATCATCAAGGACAAAAACCACCAGAGCTAAGACCTGTTCACCCCGTTTCCATCCAGAAGGCGAGGTCAGTGCAGATGCATCAGAGCTGGGAACGAGAGACTGAAAAACAGCTTCTATCTCAAGGCCATCAGAGAGGCTGCTGCCTACCTACAGACTTGATATCATTGGCCACTTTAATACATGGAACACTAGTCACTTTAATAATGCCACTGTACGAATGTTTACATATCTCGCATTACTCATCTCATATGTGATCTACCGTTTGAAAGTTTGGGGTCACTTAGAAATGTCCTTGTTTTTGAAAGAAAAGCAAATTTTTCATCCAAATTTATCAGAAATACCATTGTTAATGTTGTAAATGACTAAGGTTGCTGAAAAAGGCTGATTTTTTATGCAATATCTACATAGGTGTGCAGAGGCACGTTATCAGCAACCATCACTCCTGTGTTACAATGACACGTTGTGTTAGCTAATCCAAATTATCATTTTAAAAGGCTAATTATTCATTAGAAAACCCTTTTGCAATTATATTAGCACAGTTGAAAACTTTTGTGCTGATTAAAGAAGCAATAAAACTTGCCTTCTTTAGACTAGTTGAGTATCTGGAGCATCAGCATTTGTGGGTTTGATTTCAGGCTCAAAATGGCCAGAAACAAAGAACATTCTTCTGAAACTCGTCAGTCTATTCTTGTTCTGAGAAAAGAAGGCTATTCCATGCGAGAAATTGCCAAGAAACTGAAAATCTTGCACTACTCCCTTCACAGAACAGCACAAACGGACTCTAACCAGAATAGAAAGAGGAGTAGGAGGCCCCAGTGCACAACTGAGCAAGAGAAAAAGTACATTAGAGTGTCTAATTTGAGAAACAGATGCCTCGCAAGTCCTCAAATGGCAGCTTAGTTAAATAGTACCCGCAAAACACCATCAACAGTGAAGAGGAAACTCCTGGATGCTGGTCTTCTAGGCAGAGTTGCAAAGAAAAAGGCATATCTCAGACTGGCCAATAAAACAAAAACGGGCAAAGGAACACAGACACTGGACAGAGGAACTCTGCCTAGAAGACCAGCATTCTGATGGAGAGCGAGAGAGAGAGGTCATGAGCTCCTGAACTTTTCCTGAACTTTTCTGCAAAAGATAGATTTAGAGTCAGATAAACTTTGATTTTTTTCACAAGGACCTACAAAGGATACTACCCTTTACAACATAAGATTCACTTTAAATCAAAACTCCAAACCTACAACCTGGATATTGGAAAGATATATCTTTAAGGACTATTCAGGACCATCGTGACCCATTCAGGACTATTCGTGATCATACAGAACCATCCAGGACTATTCAGGACTACCCATGACTATTCATGACTATGCAGGACCATTCAAGACTATTCAGAACTATTTAGGACTATCCAGGACTATTCATCACTCTTTCTAGTAAACCAACAATCAGCAGAACAAGCACAGCAGAATCCTCAAAATACAATCTGGAACTGAGTGAGTAATGTTCAATCTAATGCTACAATCTCAATCTGAAGCATTATAATGATATCTATATTTTAATTTATTAAGACTGAATGATAAATTAGGGCTACAGAGCAGAGACCTGGCTGCAACTTCAATAAGAACTGAAGTGTGAAGTGAGCGGTGTAAAAGCCCTAACCATAGCAACAGAGAATCCCAAACTCCCCCCGCCCAAACGCAGAGGCCTCTGAGATCCCGTGCTCAATAGCCTCTCAAAAAATGTAAAATGACACTGCACGAAAACACTAAGAAACAGAAGCTCCTCAGAGCGGGGTGGCAGGGTAGCCTAGTGGTTAGAGTGGAGGGGCGGCAGGTAGCCTAGTGGTTAGAGCGTTGGACTAGTAACCGAAAGGTTGCAAGTTCATTTCCCCTGAGCTGACAAGGTAAAAATCTGGCGTACTGTTCCTAGGCTGTCATTGAAAATAAGAATTTGTTCTTAACTGACTTGCCTAGTAAAATAAGTAAAAAGAGATAGTTTAGAGGCACTATTTGAGGACTGTTACAAGACGGAACATAAGTAACTTAATTTTCCTCACAAACCCTTCCCCTGGCATGGCACAGGGGGAGGAGCACACCACCCCTCTGTCAGGAGAGAACCAACCCTCTGTCAGGAGAGAAGGTTCTGGCCCAGGGTGGAAACTCAGAATACTTGAACACGAGGCCCCTGAGATTGAGACAGTCTTTGTCAAATTTGTTGGAAACAGTGGTGGTGCAGGGAAACTTCATACACATCCAGGTGGTCTTTCAGTCTCTGTCAAATTTGTACAAAGGTTGGAACAGGTCAAAGGTTGGAACAGGTCAAATTTGTTGGAAAGGTCAAAGGTTGGAACAGTGGTGGTGCAGGGAAACTTCAAACACATCCAGGTGGACTTTCACGGAATCCAAGAAAATAGCACACAGAAGGTCTCTCTTGGCGACGACTCTCCCACCTCAAGTGAGTCGGTAAACACCCCCACAGACGAGCAACCCCAAGAGGGGATCCCCCCCCAAAGCATTATAATGATATCTATATTTTGTTGTCTGGCACCAAGGTTGTTGTTGTCTGGCACCAAACGACCAGGTCTCTGACCTCCTCCCTATAGGCTGTCTCATCGTTGTTGGTGATCAGGCCTACCACTGTTGTGCCATTGGCAAACTTGATGATGGTTTTGGTGTCGTGCCTTGCCATGCAGTCATAAGTGAATAGGGAGTACAGGAGTCGACTGAGCACGCACCCCTGAGGGGCCCCCGTGTTAAGGATCAGCATGGCAGATGTGTTGTTCCCTACCCTTACCACCTGGGGGGAGGCCCGTCAGGAAGTCCAGGATCCATTTGCAGAAGGAGGTGTTTAGTCCCAGAGTCATTAGCTTAGTGATGAGCTTTGAGGGCGCAATGGTGTTGAACGCTGAGTTGTAGTCAATGAATAGCATTCTCATATAGCTGTTCCTTTTGTCCAGATGGGAAAGGGCAGTGTTGAGTGCAATAGAGAATGCATCATCTGTGGATCTGTTGGGACGGTATGCAAATTGGAGTGGGTCTAGGGTTTCTGGGATAATGCTGTTGATGTGAGCCATGACCAGCCTTTCAATGCACTTCATGGCTACATACGTGAGTGCTACGGGTCAGTAGTCATTTAGGCAGGTTACTTTAGTGTTCTTGGGCACGGGGACTATGGGGGTCTACTTGAAACATGTTGGAATTACAGATTCAGTCAGGGACAGGTTGAAAATGTCAGTGAAGGCACTTGCCAGTTGGTCAGCGCATGCTTGGAGTACACGTCCTGGTAATCCGTCTGGCCCAGCGGCCTTGTGAATGTTAACCTGTTTAAAGGTCTGACCACAGCCTTGACACAACATAGCAGAACAGACAAATGAATAAACATCAACCCAGCAGACACCACCCGCCTCCTAGCAGCCCTAATGAAAACCTCTCAACACCCACTGAGGACACACAGAAGCCATAGATTGTACTCCTTTTGGACTCGAATGAGAAATATAAACAAGAAAATACACTTTTCCTCAAACACAGAGGGTCTAAACTCTGGTGTCCAAACACCCAGCGCGCCCTAGACCTTCTGTCTGAGGACCAACTAGGGTAACCCAGCCACATAGTAATACACAAACGACCTGAGAACACAGCAAGAAAGGGTGGCCACAGCACTCAAAAGAGAGATTGAAAAAGCTTCTTCCACTTTCCCCAATGCACAAGTGATTATATCCACCGTGCTACCCTCCCATGCCCCCAGATCAGCCCTGCACCCCTCCTTCCCCTCCCATGCCCCCAGATCAGCCCTGCGCCCCTCCTACCCCTGGCCAAAAACCTATATTTCTGTCTCATCTGACCAGAGTACCTTCTTCCATTTGGGGAGTCTCCCACATGCCTTTTGGTGAACATCAAGTGTGTTTGCTTATTTTTTCTTTAAAGCAGTGGCTTTTTTTCTGGCTACTCTTCCGTAAAGCCCAGCTCTGTGGAGTGTACAGCTTAAAGTGGTTCTATGGACAGATATTCCAATCTCCGCTTCCAATCTCAGCTTTACAGCTCCTTCAGGGTTATCTTTGGCCTCTTTGTTGCGTCTCTGATTAATGCCCTCCTTGCCTGCTCTGTGAGTTTTGGTGGGCAGTTTTCTCTTGGCAGGTTCGTTCTGGTGCCATATTCTTTCCATTTTATAAATAATGGATTTACTGGTGCTCCATATGTTTTTTATAACCCAACCCTGATCTGTACTTCTCCACAACTGTGTCCCTGACCTGTTTGGAGAGCTCCTTGTTCTTCATGGTGTCGCTTGCTTGATGGTGCCCCTTGCTTAATCTTACCTTTATCTTACCTTTATTTTATACCGTTCTTACCTTTATTTCCTTTGTTTTGTATTTATTTAGTATGGTCAGGGAGTGAGTTGGGTGGGCAGTCTATGTTTGTTTTTCTAGGTTTTGGGTATTTCTATGTTTCGGCCTAGTATGGTTCTCAATCAGAGGCAGGTGTCAGTAGTTGTCTCTGATTGAGAATCATACTTAGGTAGCCTGGGTTTCACTGTGTGTTTGTGGGTGATTGTTCCTGTCTCTGTGTTTGCACCAGATAGGGCTGTTTAGGTTTTCATGTTTCTTGTTTTGTTAGTTTGTTCATGTGGAGTTGCTTTATTAAAGAACCATGAATAGAAACCACGCTGCATTTTGGTCCGCCTCTCCTTCACCACAAGAAAACCGTTACACTGTAAACAATTGTTGGAAAAATTACTTGTGCCATGCACAATGTAGATGTCCTAACCGACTTGTCAAAACTATAGTTCGTTAACAAGACATTTGTGGAGTGGTTGAAAAACAAGTTTTAATGACTCCAACCTGTATGTAAACTTCCGACTTCAACTATATATGTATACTGAGATCATGTAACACTTAGATTGCACACAGGTGGACTTTATTTAACTTATAGTGTGACTTCTGAAGGTAATTGGTTGCACCAGATCTTATTTAGGGGCTTCATAGCAATGGGGGTGAATAGATATGCACACACCACTTTTCAGTTTTTTATAATTTTTTCAATTTTTTCCAACAATATTTGTTCATTTCACTTCACCAATTCGAACTATTTTGTGTATGTTCATTACACGAAATCCAAATCAAAACCCCAAAATACATGTTGTATTGTAACAAAATAGGAAAAACGCCAAGGTGGTTGAAAACTTTTGCAAGGCACGCCCAGGTCATGAGCAACAGGCCCAACACCTACACCCAACCAGGCCCACCAGATTGTCAGCGCTCTCAGCTCAAACCTAATGGTCTGAATCTAAACCATACAAATAACAACACTGGACACAAAGCTTGTACTATCTCATCCTAGAATATAGAAGGTCTTATGTCATCTACCTTTGGACTAAAGAGAAGGAACCCAGACTTCACCAAATCATTTCAGAAATGCAGACATTGCCATGCTGCAAGAAACATGGCATTGAGGAGATGGACCAACTGGTTGTCCTCTAGGTTAAAGAGAGATGGTAGTCCCATCCACCAAACTACCAGGTGTGAATGAATCAAAACAGGAAGATTTTACATTTGGCTAGCATTTCAAAAGGAAAGGATCTCAACAGAGAAAAATGTCACCCTGTGTACTAAATGTAAGAACACCTGCTATTTCCATGACGTAGACTGACCAGGTGAATCCAAGAGAAAGCTATCATTCATTATTGATGTCACTTGTTAATTCCACTTCAATCAATCAGTGTAGATGAAGTGGAAGAGACAGGTTAAAGAAGTGTTTTTAAGAATGTGGTCTGTTCTGAGGGGGAAAGGAGTGGGGCAATCAATAACAGGAAGGTGTTCCTAATGTTTGGTATACTCAGTGTACATCCTCCTAGAATCCCCATACTTTAATGAAGACAGCTTCTCCATTCTAGAGGGAGAGGTCAATCATTTCCAGGCCCAGGGACACGTGGTGAACTAAACACCAGACATGGGGACTCCTACGGTAGGTACACTTACAGCTCATCCCGAATGAGTAGGTTCCCGAGTGGCGCAGTGGTCTAGGGCATTGTATCTCAGTGCAAGAGGCACCACTACAGTCCTTGGCTCGAATCCAGGCTGTATCACATCCGGCCGTGATTGGGAGTCCCATAGGGCGGCGCACAATTAGCCCAGCGTCGTCCGGGTTTGGCCGGGGTAGGCCCGTCATTGTAAATAAGAATTTGTTTTTCACTGACTTGCCTAGTTAGACAAAGGTTTTTAAAAAAGAATCCCTTGGCAGTAGTTCTGTAGATTACTCAGCCAGAGTCTCTCAAAGCATTGAACACCCCTATCAGCAAAATCACAGCCTACTTGAACAGAGCAATACTCAATCATGAGACATCACAGTTTAACAAACGGCACACTATTATGAAACGCTGTAGATGGAAGGAAAGTAGTGTGTAGAAACCTACCAGAAAAACAGTTAGGCAACAACAAATCCAGACAACTTCCTGGGCAAAATGTTTCACTGCAATAGTGAAAGTGTACATTTGGCAGTGGAACACCTAAACAGTATATTTGACCTCGCAGATTCCCTGTCGAATCTACAAATGTCAAGCAGACAACCTAAGAAAATAAACAACAATGACAAATGGTTTGATGAAGAATGCAAAACTCCAAGAAAGAAACTGAGAAACCTATCCACTCCAATAATTGCAGTGGAATCTGCATCAATAGCAATCTCTGAAAAATCAGGAAGAAAATCAGACTCCAACATTTCCTCAGTGAAAACAATTTCCTGAAAAAAGTCCAATTGGATTCTTACCATAATACCGTACGACAGACCAAGTATACACCCTGCACAAACTTCTTGACAAACAAACAAACTCTTCTCATGTTATGTTGATTTAAAAAAAAAACAACTTGTGACTCAATTTGACATGAGCGTCTCCTATACAAACTGATGGAAAGCAGTGTTGGGGGAGAAAATCATGACATTTTAAAATCAATGCACACAAACAAGTTCAATTTGGCAATAAAAACACTTTCTTTCCTCAGGGCCAGGGACGACAGGGACGCGAGGTCACTAGAACAGTCTTTAGCACCTGGCCTCACCTGGACTCAGAAATCATGTTTACTGTTTGCAGATGATCTGATGCTTCTGTCCCTAAACAAGGAGGGCCTACAACAGCACCTAGAGCTTCTGCACAGATTCTGTCAGACCTGGGTCCTATCTAGACACTGTTGCCCTAGAGCACACGCACCAAGAACTATACATACCTCAACCTAAACATCAGCGCCACAGGTAACTTCCACACCGCTGTGAACGATCTAAGAGTCAAGACAAGAAAGTCCTTCTACGCCATCTAAAGGAACATCAAACTCAACATCCCACTTAGGATCTGGCAAAAAATACTTATAGAACCTATTGCCCTCTATGGTTGTGAGGTCTGGCTTCCACTCACCAACCAAGAATTCACAAAATGGGGCAAACACCCAAATGAGACTCTGCATGCAGAATTCAGCAAAACTATACTTTGTGTACAACGCAAAACCCCTACAATGCAGGCAGAGCAGAATTAGTTCAATTCTATGCCCTTTACACTCCACCACAAAGCCATCACCTACAGAGAGATGAACGTGGAGAAGAGTCCCCTCAGCCAGCTGGCACTGAAACACTGTTCACAAAAATAAACACACCCCACAGAGCCTCAGGACAGCAACACAATTAGACCCAACCAAATTATGAGAAAGCAAAAAGATAACTATTTGACACACTGGAATGAATCCACCAAAAAACTGAGGAGATACAATTGGAATGCTATTTGAACCTAAACAGAGAGTACAAAGTGGCAGAATACCTGACCACTGTGACTGACCCAAACTTAAGGAAAGCTTTGACTATGTACAGACTCAGTGAGCATAGCCTTGCTATTGAGAAAGGCCGCCGTAGGCAGACCTGGCTCTCAAGAGAAGACAGGCTCAAACACTGCCCACAAAATGAGGTGGAAACTGAGTTGCACTTCCTAACCTCCTGCCAAATGTTTGACCATATTAGAGACATATATTTCCCTCAGATTACACAGACCCACAAAGAATTCGAAACCAAACCCGATTTTGATAAACTCCCATATCTACTGGGTAAAATACCACAGTGTGCCATCACAGCAGCAAGATGTGTAACCTATTGCCACAAGAAAAGGGCAACCAGTGAAGAACAAACACCATCATAAATACAATCCATATTTAAGTTTATTTATTTTCCCAAAATAGAGAGAGAGGGAGAGGGAGAGAGAGACAGGCTATGCTTAATTATTTTATCTTGTGTCCTTTACCATTTGTACATTGTTAAAACACTGTATATATATAATATGACATTTGTAATGTCTTTATTGTTTTGAAACCTCTGTATGTGTAATGTTTACTGTTCATTTGTATTGTTTATTTCACTTTATATATTCACTTTATATATTATCTACCTCACTTGCTTTGGCAATGTTAACACATGTTTCCCATGCCAATAAAGCCCTTGAATTGAATTGAATTGAGAGAGAGAGAGAGAGAGAGAGAGAGAGAGATCAGAAGTAGCAACAGCAGGTTGTGTAGTGTATCCAAGACAAAAACACTCATCTCTTTCATCCTCTCAAGCCCTAGTAATGTTACGAATGATAATGTTTATCTGTTGCTTTGTACACCTCTAATATACCGCGTAGAGAAATGATGTGAAATCTGGAGAAATAACCAACTTCCTACAGCCCCACCAGAAACATGTTCTATAGTGAGTGTCATTGGCAGACTGGCAATAAGAGACCCCACCTGTACTCTGAGAAGGTGTTACGTTACGTGGCCACAGTGTGTAACAGCTCTTACAGTCAAACCAACATCTGGAGGCAAGAGGGAGAGCAGGGGGGTAGACAGCTGCTCAATTTCCTGGTTGTATGGGACCCTAAGCAAGTGCACAAACACACACTTGCACACATGCACTCTCACGTATGAACGAGCACACTAACACACACAGAGATGCGTACAAAGCTCTCCCTCACCCTCCATTTGGCAAATCTGACCATAATTATATCCTCCTGTTTCCTGCTTACGAGCAAAAATTAAAGCAGGAAGCACCAGTGACTCCATAAAAAAAAATGGTCAGATGAAGCAGATGCTAAACCACAGGATTGTTTTGCAAACTATTATAGACTACAAAAGGAAGCACAGCTGAGAGCTGTCCAGTGACACGAGCCTATCAGACAAAAATAAATAACTTCTATGCTCTCTTCGAGGCAAATAACACTGAAACATGCATGAGAGTATCAGCTGTTCCAGACGACTGTGTGATAACGCTCTCCGCAGCCAATGTAAAACCTTTAAACAGGTCAACATGCACAAGGCCGCTGGGCCAGAAGGATTACCAGGATGTGTACTCTGAGCATGCGCTGACCAACTGGCAAGTGTATTCATTGACATTTTCAACCTCTCCCTGTCTGAGTCTGTAATACCAACACGTTTCAAACAGACCACCATAGTCCCTGAGCCCAAGAACACTAAAGTAACATGCCTAAATGACTACCGGCCTATAGCACTCACGTCTGTAGCAATGAAATGCTTTGCACTCCAATTTGCAGTCCACCCCAACATTTCCACAGATGATGTAATCTCTATTGCACTCCACACAGCCCTTTCCCACCTGGACAAAAGGAACACCTATGTCAGAATGCTATTCATTGACTACAGCTCAGCGTTCAACACCATAGTGCCCTCAAAGCTCACTACTAAGCAAAGGACCCTGGGACTAAACACCTCCCTCTGCAACTGGATCCTGGACTTCCTGACGGGCCGCCCCCAGGTGGTAAGGGTAGGTAACAACACATCTGCCATGCTGATCCTCAACACGGGGACCCCTCAGGGGTGCGTGCTCAGTCCTCTCCTCTACTCCCTGTTCACTCAGAACTGCACGGCCAGGCACGACTCCAACACCATCATTAAGTTTGACGACACAACAGTGGTAGGCCTGATCACCGACAACAACGAGACAGCCTATAGGGAGGAGGTCAGAGACCTGACCATGTAGTACAAGGACAACAACATCTCCCTCAACATAATCAAGGCAAAGGAGATTATTGTGGAAAACAGGAAAAGGAGGACCTGGCACGCCCCCATTAGCATCGACAGGGCTGTAGTGGAGCAGGTTGAGAGCTTCAGTTTCCTTGCCGTCCACATAACCAACAAACTAACATGTTTCAAACACACCAAGACAGTCATGAAGAGGGCACGACAAATCCTATTCCTCCTCAGGAGACTGAAAAGATTTGGCATGGGTCCTCAGATCCTCAAAAGGTTTAACAGCTGCACTATCGAGAGCATCCTGACGGGTTGTATCACTGCCTAGTATGGCAACTGCTCGGCCTCCGACCGCAAGACACTACAGACGGTAGAGCGTACGGCCCAGTACATCACCGGGGTCAAGCTTCCTGCCATCCAGGACCTCTATACCAGAGGAAGGCCCTAAAAATGTCAAAGACTCCAGACACCCTAGTTTTAGACTGTTCTCTTTGCTGCCGCAAGTCTAGGTACAAGGAGGCTTCTAAACAGCTTCTACCCTCAAGCCATAAGACTCCTGAACAGAAACTGGAACTGAACTGAAACTACCAGACTATTTTCCATGTTACCACTACTACAGATATAACAGCAGTCCCCACCATGTTACCACTACTACAGATATAATAGCAGTCCCCACCATGTCACCACTACTACAGATATAATAGCAGTCCCCACCATGTTACCACTACTACAGATATAACAGCAGTCCCCACCATGTTACCACTACTACAGATATAACAGCAGTCCCCACCATGTTACCACTACCACAGATATAACAGCAGTCCCCACCATGTTACCACTACTACAGATATAACAACAGTCCCCACCATGTTACCACTACTACAGATATAATAGCAGTCCCCACCATGTTACCACTACTACAGATATAACAGCAGTCCCCACCATGTTACCACTACTACAGATATAATATCAGTTGAATTATGGAGCTTCTCTTTACACAGAGGTTCACTTTACTAAACCATTCTTCTGTCAGTCCACCTCACCTTCACTTCCTTTCCTTCTCTCTCTATGTGTCTCTCTCTCCCTGTCTCTCTCTCTCTCTCTCTCTCTCTGTATCTCTCTCTCTCTCTCTGTCCCTCTCTCTCTCAGCTTTTCCTGTCAGCCTCTCAGCTTTTCCATCAGCCTCTCAGCTTTTCCATCAGCCTCTCAGCTTTCCCTGTCAGCCTCTCAGCTTTTCCTGCCAGTCTCTCAGCTTTTCCATCAGCCTCTCAGCTTTTCCATCAGCCTCTCAGCTTTTCCATCAGACTCTCAGCTTTTCCATCAGCCTCTCAGCTTTTCCATCAGCCTCTCAGCTTTTCCGTCAGCCTCACACTTGCCCTCTTTTCTGTCTACTCTCTCTCTCTCTGTCTCTCTCTGTGATTATCACTCTCTTTCTGTTTCTCTCCATCTCTTACCCCTCTCTCCCTCTTTCTCCCTCACCACATCTCCCTCTTTCTCCCTCACCCCATCTCCCCCTTTCTCCCTCACCCCATCTCCCTCTTTCTCCCTCACCCCATCTCCCTCACCCCATCTCCCTCTTTCTCCCTCACCCCATCTCCCTCTTTCTCCCTCACCCCATCTCCCTCACCCCATCTCCCTCTTTCTCCCTTACCCCATCTCCCTCTTTCTCCCTCACCCCATCTCTCTCTTTCTCCCTCACCCCATCTCCCTCTTTCTCCCTCACCCCATCTCCCTCTTTCTCCCTCACCCCATCTCTCTCTTTCTCCCTCACCCCATCTCCCTCTTTCTCCCTCACCCCATCTCCCTCTTTCTCCCTCACCCCATCTCCCTCTTTCTCCCTCACCCCATCTCCCTCTTTCTCCCTCACCCCATCTCCCTCTCTCTCCCTCACCCCATCTCCCTCTCTCTCCCTCACCCCATCTCCCTCTTTCTCCCTCACCCCATCTCCCTCTTTCTCCCTCACCCCATCTCCCTCTTTCTCCCTCACCCCATCTCCCTCTTTCTCCCTCACCCCATCTCCCTCTTTCTCCCTCACCCCATCTCCCTCTTTATGTGTTGCTCTGTTTGTTTTCCCCTTCCTACTGAATCCCAACAGAGTAATTACTCTATCAATTACGGTCTCATTATAACCTCTTGAGCTTCGCATTCAATCACCCCACATTCCTCAAAAATGCACACTGATCACATGAAAGGCCACATCTGTAATAATAAACCTCCGTCTGTTTCCCCTTCCCATTAGTATTCAACCCTGACTTCATGTGAATGCAGCAGAGCTAGTATGGGAGAAGTTTCTATATCAGTGGAATGGTCAAACAGACCTAGACGGGAGGCCGGAGACTGGAGAGAGTAGAGGCTGGTTCCCTATTCCCTGCACAAGTGCACTACTTTTGACCAGAGGACCCTATAGGATCCTGGTCAAAAGTAGTGCACTACACAGGGAGTAGGGCTCTATTTGGGACATAACCGGAGTGTAGAGCTGACCGAAGTGGTCTATTGAGCCTTTCCATCTTCCTTCTCCTTCCATTTCTTGGCATGAAAATTGCAGATAACAGCCAACCAAAGTCCCAAAGTGCCTTCATCACTCGTGTGTATGTTGGGATGTTGTATTGGAGAGATAATGGCACACAGTATGTGTGTGTGTGTGTGTTTGTGTGTGTGTGTGTGTGCGTGCGTGCGTGTGTGTGTCCACGGAGCAGAGTGAGGGTGATTGAGGAGATTGATTTCTAATTAAAAGGCTGGTTTCTGTAATGAAAGAGTTGAGTAGGGTCTCTAACGGCAACGAAGTGTGTGTGTGTGTGCGTGCGTGCGTGTGTGTGTGTATGCATGTGTGCCCATGCGTCCTTGTGCATGCTTGTGCATGTGTATGTGTGCTTTATTCCATCCATGTGTGTAGAGTAGGTTCTCTACTGGCAGCAGGTCCCCTCTCCCCCATCCCCACTCTCCTCCCACCCCAGCAGGTCCCCTCTCCCCCATCCCCACTCTCCTCCCACCCCAGCAGGTCCCCTCTCCCCCATCCCCCTTTCCTCCCACCCCAGCAGGTCCCCTCTCCCCCATCCCCACTCTCCTCCCACCCCAGCAGGTCCCCTCTCCCCCATCCCCACTCTCCTCCCACCCCAGCAGGTCCCCTCTCCCCCATCCCCACTCTCCTCCCACCCCAGCAGGTCCCCTCTCCCCCATCCCCACTCTCCTCCCACCCCAGCAGGTCCCCTCTCCCCCATCCCCACTCTCCGCCCACCCCAGCAGGTAGAACAGTTCCCCTGACACCCAGTCTTAATCACACCAACCATGTTTAACGACAATCACACCATTGCCTGTAATTAACATCCCCTCCTCCCCCTCTCCTTTCTCCTCTCCCCATCCCCTCTTCCCCCTCTCCTTTCTGCTCTCCCCCATCTCCTCCTCCCCCTCTCCACATCCCCTCCTCCCACTCTCCTTTCTCCTCTCACCCATTCCCACTACCCTCTCGCCCTCCTCCCTCTCTCCTCTCCCCACATCCCCTCCTCCCACTCTCCTTTCTCCTCTCCCCCATCCCCATCTCCTCTCCCCCATCCTCTCCTCCCCCTCTCTTTTCTCCTCTCCTCTCCTCCCCCTCTCCTTTCTCCTCTCCCCCATCCCCTCTCCTCTCCTCCCCCTCTACTTTCTCCTCTCACCCATCCTCACTCCCCTCCCGCCCTCTGCCTCTTCCAGTTACACATTTAACCTACCAATTAGTCTGTCTGTCTCTGAGACTTAGACCGATGCACGGGAGGGATGCATCTACATCGGTTTCAGATTCCACTGTACTGTAGTTCTCAGGCCCGCGGGTCCAGTCTGGTAGTTCTGAGGTCTACCGATCCAGTCTGGTAGTTCTACCGATCCAATCGGGTAGTTCTACTGATCCAGTCTGGTAGTTCTACTGGTCCAGTCTGGTACCCAGGCCTACCGATCCAGTCTGGTAGTTCTACTGGTCCAGTCTGGTACCCAGGCCTACCGATCCAGTCTGGTAATTCTACCGATCCAGTCTGGTAATTCTACCGATCCCGTCTGGTAGTTCTACTGGTCCAGTCTGGTAGTTCTACTGGTCCAGTCTGGTACCCAGGCCTACCGATCCAGTCTGGTAGTTCTACTGGTCCAGTCTGGTAGTTCTACTGGTTCTGTCTGGTAGTTCTACTGGTCCAGTCTAGTAGTTCTACTGGTCCAGTATGGTAGTCCTACTGGTACTGTCTGGTAGTTCTCAGGCCTACTGGTCCAGTCTGGTAATTCTACAGGTCCAGTCTGGTAGTTCTACTGGTCCAGTCTGTAAAGTGCACTAGTGACCCAATTTGCATCCTTCAGCTTGCCAATCAGAGCCAATCAGACAGAGGTTCAGATTGCCAGTCAGAGCCAATCAGACAGAGGTTAGGTAGGCCTATCATTTGGTTGGTTGAGCCCGTGCCTTTTAATGTTGATGTGTTGTTTGTGGGCGGAAAGGGGTTTGGAAACGGCAGAGGACATGTATCTGCTATTTCTATATTCAATTTCACAGCTTCACATAATTATGCCCATTATCACATATCTACCCCTGTCTTTTAAAATAAACACTAGGATGTCCAGGTGGCTAGTGTTTCTAGTCTCCTTCACTCCTTATAAGGCAGAAATAGGAGGTGTGGACTGTGATAATTGTTGAGGTGCAAGGAGGGAGCCAGATGGGAGCCTGGCTCATTCCCTTCTTTAGTCCCAGTGGGGTAGAATCCACCACTACCACAGGTAAGGTGACAGAGACCACACCACAGAGAGAACAGACAGAAACAGAACAGGTCTGTCTAAGTCTTGCTGGACCAGGTCTGGAATATGGAAGCCAGAGCTATGGGGAGGAAAGGTCATAGGTCAATAACAGGCTGCTGTCAATGGTCTACAGTTTCTTACAGAGAAAAAGGCCCATAGAGTGAAATCTCACACATTCTCAGAGTGTGTGTAACAACTTTGTGTGTGTGTGTGTGTGTGTGTGTGTGTGTGTGTGTGTGTGTGTGTGTGTGTGTGTGTGTGTGTGTGTGTGTGTGTGTGTGTGCGTGCATGCGTGCGTGTATGCGTGTGCGTGTGCGTGTGTGTGTGTGTGTGTGTGTGTGTGTGCGTGTGTGCTCTACAGCGGTTATACAGACCATAATCAGACACCTGAACCAATAGGTGTGAGACAGACGGAGGTTCCCGGGGAATTGACACCTTCTGAACAGACATTTTCCTGGGACTGAAATAACAACGGCAACTGGTTCATTCACTTTCCCTTGTTTTTTCCAAATCCAGTCTTCTCTGGAAACGTTTTATTCCCAAAATGCCTCGGCTCATCTCAGTGTGAACTGGGACAAACTTAGATGTTCCAAAAGCCTGACAATAGAAGATTGGCAGAGCTCTTCAGATATCCATCATCACCGCCATCTTCATCATCCTCATCATTGTCATCAGTGCCTAGACGTGTGGACGTGTGGGATGGGGGATACGGCTGCAGTGGCAGGGGGGTGGGGGGGGGGGGGGTGGTGTTAAAGCTCCGCGGGTACATGGTGAGGGCTGGGGGTGTAGTCGGTGAGGGTAGAGACGAGGACAAGGACCCGTTGGGGTACTGTAGGTTGATTGAGATAAGGAATAGCAGAGGTTAGGCCAGGGAAGGTTGGTTGAGATAAGGAATAGCAGAGGTTAGGCCAGGGAAGGTTGGTTGAGATAAGGAATAGCAGAGGTTAGGCCAGGGAAGGTTGGTTGAGATAAGGAATAGCAGAGGTTAGGCCAGGGAAGGTTGGTTGAGGTAAAGAATAGCAGAGGTTAGGCCGTGGAACGTTGGTTGAGGGTTGGTTGATGGCATTGTGTACTGTAGGACGACGATTAGCTTGTTTCCAGAGGGTAGAGCTAGAAAATGTTAGTTGTCTTCGACTAACTTTCACACAATACTTTTTCCAACGTATTGTTTCCCTGTGTTTCTCAATGTGGATATGGACTTCAGCTTAGCTTTTGTGGCACAGTTGAAGGTTGGGTGTTCGCTGACCGTAACAGACGAGTTCACTCTCCCTGCCTGTTTCATTACACTACGATCGGACGATGATCAGCTAGGAGGAAATCAGATTTTCAACATTTTGATGCCATATTTGTAATTATATAAAATATATGCAACACATTGTCCACCAACAGGTTTCTGTACCTATGCACCACACAACCAATAAACGAAGCATGCAAACTTCGGGCATTTCAAGATCATGGTTTTCGTTTTCAACACTACAATAAATAGACTATGTCAATCCAGACAAACAGAAAACACATCCCTCCCTACCTTGTAGGCTTACCCAGTATGTCATAAGCAAACAAGAAAATGCTCATTCAGAAGCACTGCACCTAGTGGACGGGGACTTTAATGCAGGCAAACTTATATCCGTTTTACCTATTTTCTACCAGCATGTCACATGTGCAACCAGAGGAAAATAAACTCTAGACCACCTTCACTCAAACACACAAAGCTCTCCCTCACCCTCCATTTGGCAAATCTGACCATAATTCTATCCTCCTGATTCCTGCTTACAAGCAAAAGCTAATGCAGGAAGTATCAGTGACCCGTTCATTACGGAAGTGGTCAGATGACTTCGCAACAGGACTGTTTTGCAAGCACAGACTGGAATATGTTCTCTGATTCATCCAATGGCATTGAGGAGTATACCACCTCAGTCACCGGCTTCATTAATAAGTGCTTTGATGACGTCGTCCCCACAGTGACCGTACGTACATATCCCAACCAGAAGCCATGGATTACAAGCAACATCCGCACCGAGCCAAAGGCTAGAGCTGACGCTTTAAAGGAGTGGAACACTAATCCGGATGCTTATAGGAAATCATGGTATGCCCTCAGACAAACCATCAAACAGGCAAAGCGTCAATATAGGAATGAAATTGAATCCTACTTCACCGGCTCTGACGCTCGTTGCTGACAGGTGTATAAAATCGAGAAAACAGCCATGCAATCATCATAGATGAACATTGGCAGTAGAATTGCCTTACTGAAGGGATCAGTGACTTTTACTGTGGCACGGTCATAGGATGCCACCTTTCCAACAAGAAAGTTAGTTAAATTTCTGCCCTGCTAGAGCTGCCCCGATCAAGTGTAAGTTTTTTAAAATTTATTGTGAAGTGGAAACATCTACAGTAGCTTGCGAAAGTATTCACCCCTCTTGGTATTTTTCCTATTTTGTTGCCTTATAACCTGGAATTAAAATATATTTTTTTGCGGGGGGGGGGGGTTGATTTACACAACATACCTACCTACCACTTTGAAGATGCAACATATTTTTTATTGTGGAACAAACAAGAAATAAGACAACATCAATACTTTGTAGAGCCACCTTTCTCAGCAATTACAGCTGCAAGTCTCTTGGGGCATGTCTCTATAAGCTTGGTACATCTAGCTGGGACTTTTGCCATTTCTTCAAGGCAAAACTGCTCCAGCTCCTTCAAGTTGGATGGGTTCCGCTGGTGTACAACAATCTTTAAGTCATACCACAGATTCTCAATAGGATTGAGATCTGGGCTTTGACTAGGCCATTCCAAGACATTTAAATGTTTCCCCTTAAACCACTCAAGATTTACTTAGGAGTAGGCTTAGGGTTATTGTCCTGTTGGAAGGTGAACCTCCGTCCCAGTCTCAAATCTCTGGAAGACTGAAACAGGTTTCCTTCGAGGATTTCCCTGTATTTAACGCCGTCAATCATTTTGCCGTTTCGTTTCGTTTTTCAATTCTGACCAGTTTCCCAGTCCCTGCCGATGAAAAACATCCCACACAGCATGATGCTGCCACCACCACGCTTCACTGTGGGGATGGTAATCTCGGGGTGATGAAAGGTGTTGGGTTTGCGACAGACATAGTGTTTTCCTTGATGGCCAAAAACCCAAATTTTTGTCTCATCTGACCAGAGTACCTTCTTCCATATGTTTGGGGAGTCTCCCACATGCCTTTTGGTGAAAACGAGACGTGAGTTTTGGTGGGCGGTTTTCTCTTGGCAGGTTTGTTGTGGTGCCATATTCTTTCCATTTTTAAATAATGGATTTAATGGTGCTCCGTGGGATGTTCAAGGTTTCAGATATTTTTTATATAACTCAATTATGATCTGTACTTCTCCACAACTTTGTCCCTGACCTGTTTGGAGAGCTCCTTGGTCTTCATGGGGCCGCTTACTTGGTGGAGCCCCCTTGCTTAATGGTGTTGCAGACCCTGGGGCCTTTCAGAACAGCTATATATACTGAGATCATGTGACACTTAGAATGCACACAGGTGGACTTTATTTAACTAAATATGTGACTTCTGAAGTATATATATATATTTTTTAAATCTCCCATTTCACTTCACCAATTTGGACTATTTTGTGTATGTACATTACATGAAATCCAAATAAAAATCCATTTAAATTACAGGTTGCAATGCAACAAAATAGGAAAAATGCAGGCACTGTAGGAGCAACAATGGCTTAGCCCTTGAAGTGGTAGGCCACACAAGCTCACAGAACGGGACCGCCGAGTGCTGAACCACGTAGCACATAACAATTGTCTGTCCTCGGGTGCAACACTCACTATTGAGTTTCAAATTGCATCTGGAAGATACATCAGGACAAGAACTGTTCATTGGCAGGTTCATAAAATAGCTTTCCATGGCCGAGCAGCCACACACAAGCCTAAGATCATCATGCGCAATACCAAGAGTCGGCTGGAGTGGTGTAAAGCTCGCCGCTATTGGACTCTGGAGCAGTGTTCCCTCACGCTTCACCATCTGGCAGGCCGACGGATGAATCTGGGTTTGGTCAGATGCCAGGAGAATGCTACTTAACCAAATGCATAGTGCCAACTGTAACATTTGGTGGAGGAGGAATAATGGTCTGGAGCTGTTCTTCATGGTATGGGTCACTTAGTTCCAGTGTATGAAAATATTTACGCTACAGCGTAGAATGGCATTCTATATGATTCTGTGCCTCCAAATCTGTTGCAAAGGTTTGGGAAAGGCCCTTTCCTGTTTCCGCATGACAATGTCCCCATGCACAAAGCGAGGTCCAGATCATTGTGGAAGAACTTGACTGGCCTGCATAAAGACCCGACTTCAACCCCATTGAACCCCTTGAATTAGAACACCAACTGCGAGCCAGGCTTAATCGCCCAACATCAGCGCCCAACCTCACTAATTGCTCTTGTGTCTGAATGGGAAATACGTTCTCCGGCAGCAATGTTCCAATCCTTCCCGGGACAGTGGAGGCTGTTGTAGCAGCAAAAGGGAGGAACAACTTCATATTAATGCCTATGATTTTGGAAGGAGATGTTCAACGAGCGGGTGTCCACATACTTTGGGTAATGTAGTGTATATAAGGAAGAGAAGTTAGGCCTAACCCCAGTGAGATAGGTATATAAGGAAGAGAAGTTAGGCCTAACCCCAGTGAGATAGGTATATAAGGAAGAGAAGTCAGGCCTAACCCCAGTGAGATAGGTATAGAAGGAAGAGAAGTTAGGCCTAACCCCAGTGAGATAGGTATATAAGGAAGAGAGGTCAGGCCTAACCCCAGTGAGATAGGTATATAAGGAAGATAAGTCAGGCCTAACCCCAGTGAGATAGGTATATAAGGAAGAGAAGTCAGGCCTAACCCCAGTGAGATAGGTATGTAAGGAAGAGAAGTCAGGCCTAACCCAGTGAGATAGGTATGTAAGGAAGAGAAGTCAGGCCTAACCCCAGTGAGATAGGTATGTAAGGAAGAGAAGTTAGGCCTATCCCCAGTGAGATAGGTATATAAGGAAGAGAAGTTAGGCCTATCCCCAGTGAGATAGGTATGTAAGGAAGAGAAGTCAGGCCTAACCCCAGTGAGATAGGTATGTAAGGAAGAGAAGTTAGGCCTAACCCCAGTGAGATAGGTATAGAAGGAAGAGAAGTTAGGCCTAACCCCAGTGAGATAGGTATATAAGGAAGAGAAGTCAGGCCTAACCCCAGTGAGATAGGTATATAAGGAAGAGAAGTCAGGCCTAACCCCAGTGAGATCCGTTTTGTCACCAAAGCCCCATATACTACCCACCATTGCGACCTGTACGCTCTCGTTGGCTGGCCCTCGCTTCATACTCGTCGCCAAACCCACTGACTCCATGTCATCTACAAGACCCTGCTAGGTAAAGTCCCCCCTTATCTCAGCTCGCTGGTCACCATTGCATCTCCCACCTGTAGCACACGCTCCAGCAGGTATATCTCTCTAGTCACCCCCAAAACCAATTCTTTCTTTGGCCGCCTCTCCTTCCAGTTCTCTGCTGCCAATGACTGGAACGAACTACAAAAATCTCTGAAACTGGAAACACTTATCTCCCTCACTAGCTTTAAGCATCAACTGTCAGAGCAGCTCACAAATTACTGCACCTGTACATAGCCCACCTATAATTTAGCCCAAACAACTACCTCTTTCCCTACTGTATTTTATTTATTTATTTATTTTGCTCCTTTGCATCCCATTATTTTTATTTCTACTTTGCACATTCTCCCATTGCAAATCTACCATTCCAGTGTTTTACTTGCTATATTGTATTTACTTTGCCACCATGGCCTTTTTGCCTTTACCTCCCTTATCTCACCTCATTTGCTCACATCGTATATAGACTTGTTTATACTGTATTATTGACTGTATGTTTGTTTTACTCCATGTGTAACTCTGTGTCGTTGTATGTGTCGAACTGCTTTGCTTTATCTTGGCCAGGTCGCAATTGTAAATGAGAACTTGTTCTCAACTTGCCTACCTGGTTAAATAAAGGTGAAATAAAATTTTAAAAAAAAAAATAAAGATAGAGGTGCTCCTGGCGACGACCTTGACATTTCTTTACGTCCTATGGCTGCTGCATCTGCTCTACAGATATAGACGTACAGAAGGAGGCTAATTAGTTCCTTTTCTAACAGAATATTTTGTATAAAGATAAGCATTATATTGTTAGGTTCATAGGGAGTAACTCTGGTAGGGCCTGAAACAGTCTTCCTCACCTCAAGTCCAACTCTCAGAGTCAGTTGGAGCGCACTGCTTTCGTATCATAGGCCTGCAGTAGCTAAAGATTAATAATAGCCACACCATACCAAACCTTTACAAACTTTATTAGGGTAATAGCAAAAATAAGTCAAGCCGTGCTTTATGGGTAAAATATGAGCATAAGAGCATATGTAAACCAGGGGGAAAAAATGCACCACCCTCCCCAAAGCAACCCAACCCTATTTGGGACCACCCCTCCACACACTAAATTTTGATCTGTCCCTAAGCACTAACTCAGAGGAACATAGACCCTGAGGGTAAAGCAGCAGAAAACCTCAAAGACACTCTAGCTTCACACTGGCTAATTCTCCCCGTAGAAACACACACATGGGGGAAACACCCCTCTGAAACAGGCCTCTGAAGCTTAATGAAATTACATCCCGCAGTATTTTCCTTTTACAGTTTTATTTTCCCCCTCTCTCTCTTTGGAGGGTTTGTTCCAAACAGGAGGTTGTAAACAGAAGTGGGACAGACTAAATAAGTAGAGAGAACACCCAGATGTCTGCCTCTGTCTGCCATTAGTATGGCTGCCTCTGTCTGCCATTAGTATGGCTGCCTCTGTCTGCCATTAGTATGTATGCCTCTATCTGCCATCAGTATGGCTGGATCTGTCTGCCATTAGTATGTCTGCCTCTGTCTGCCATTAGTATGTCTGCCTCTGTCTGCCATTAGTATGTCTGGATCTGTCTGCCCTTAGTATGTCCTCCTCTGTCTGCCATTAGTAGGTCTGTCTCTGTCTGCCATTAGTATGTCTGCCATTAGTATGGCTGGATATGTGTGCCATTAGTATGTCCTCCTCTGTCTGCCATCAGTATGTCTGCCTCTGTCTGCCATTGGTATGTCTGCCTCTGTCTGCCATTAGTATGTCTGCCATCAGTATGGCTGGATCTGTCTGCCATCAGTATGTCTGCCTCTGTCTGCCATCAGTATGGCTGGATCTGTCTGCCATCAGTATGTCTGCCTCTGTCTGCCATCAGTATGTCTGCCTCTGTCTGCCATCGGTATCTGTGGGAATAAATAGCACATCCCAACATCCATGAGTATATCTCAGCAGCACAATCTACCCAGGAACAATGGGCCCACTGTTAATTTCCTCCAGAGTTGAGTTAAGCAGCGCTTTACAGAAGTGATGGGTCCCTTTTAACCTCTCTCTTCTCCCCCCCTCCCCCCCCCCCCCCTTCCACTCTTTTTCTCTTGCTCGTCTTGTCGCCCTCCTTCACGTTTGTCTCTGGGGTGGTTTAACAGTAGCCAGTGTTGATCAGCTTTGCTGTCGATGGTCGTCCTTCCCTGTTCAGAATGAGAATGGAACGGCTGTTCATCGTGGTTTATTTGTCCTCCTCATCCATTCTCCTCTTGCTCGTGTTCCTCCTCTATCAGGCATCTCCATTGAGAAGTGTGTAATCCCAGCCTGGGGGCCCAGTGTGTCGTCTGTGCTGATAGCATTCAGCGGGGCCCATGTAGTGTTCCTTCCCACGGCCCGACTACAGAGGAAGCTGTGGCTCGGCTCGGTGTGGCTGAGAGCCGCTAAGGAGCTAGTCGGCACGCGACGCATGACACAGGCTGTCAGATTAGCACCAACCCCATACAGACTGAGCCCCCATCCCCCCCCCCCCCCCCCCCCCCCCAGCTCATCCCAGCTCCTTCAAACGAGAAGGCCTGCTGCAGCACAGAGAGACCGGGATCTGGTAAATGCAGATTAGACACCACACGCCTGTATGTCTGCCTGCCCGCCTGCCTGCCTGCTTGCCAGCTTGCCTGTCTGCCTGCCTGCCTGCCTACCCGCTTGCCTGCCTACCCGCCTGCCTGCCTGCCTGCCCGCCTGCTGGCCTGTCTGCCTGCCTGCCTGCCTGTCTGCCTGCCTGTCTGCCTGTCTGCCTGTCTGCCTGCCTGCCTGTCTGTGAAACAGGCCTGATATATAGAGGATGAAAGACAGGAAAGGGGGGTACAGTAGAATCAAGCTAATCCCTGTCCTAAAAATACCAACCCACCCACAAAGCTATACCTGCCCAGCCTGCCCTGACATGACCTGCCTGCCCAGCCTGCCCTGACCTGCCCTGCCTGCCCTGACCTGCCTGCCTGCCTGCCTGCCTGCCTGCCCAGCCTGCACTGCCCTGACCTGACCTGCCCAGCCTGCCCTGACCTGACCTGCCTGCCCTGACCTGACCTGCCTGCCCAGCCTGCCCTGACCTGCCTGCCTGCCTGCCCAGCCTGCCCTGCCCTGACCTGCCCAGCCTGCCCTGACCTGCCTGCCCTGACACGACCTGCCCAGCCTGCCCTGACCTGACCTGCCTGCCCAGCCTGCCCTGACCTGCCTTCCCAGCCTGCCCTACCCAGCCTGCCCTGACCTGCCCCACTGCCTAAAGCGAAAACACAACTCAACATTTACCTCGTTAAGAGCTCTCTGGTGTTGGCTGCCAAATAAAATGGGGCAGAAATAAAAAAAAATATGAAATACAAGAGTTCCAACATCGGCTGCCCAGATAAGACTGGCACGCACATGTAAAGGCATAAACACACACACACCACTGTTTGGCAGGCCTTCCCTTTCGCTGGCATCAAATCTGTTGCTTCATATACTGCACACCTGGCAACGGGTGGCACCACGTTGGCACACACACTGCTTTGGAGGTACATTGGGTGCAGGCTAACAATGTCACTGTTATCTGAGGCGACTCTCCATGCCCTGAAGCGACACAATCATTTTCCAGAAATGTCAAAGAAGCCTGTTTCTTGGCTAACCAGCCAAC